>NC_092159.1:135000-215000 GCF_045791955.1 Oncorhynchus clarkii lewisi | reverse complement strand
AAATGGACCTCTAGACCCTATGGTGTTACCCAGTCCTAAATGGACCCCTATGGTGTTACCCAGTCCTAAATGGACCTCTATGGTGTTACCCAGTCCTAAATGGACCCCTATGGTGTTACCCAGTCCTAAATGGACCCCTATGGTGTTACCAGTCCTAAATGGACCCCTATGGTGTTACCCAGTCCTAAATGGACCTCTAGACTCTATGGTGTTACCCAGTCCTAAATGGACCCCTATGGTGTTACCCAGTCCTAAATGGACCCCTATGGTGTTACCCAGTCCTAAATGGACCTCTAGACCCTATGGTGTTACCCAGTCCTAAATGGACCTCTAGACCCTATGGTGTTACCCAGTCCTAAATGGACTCCTAGACCCTATGGTGTTACCCAGTCCTAAATGGACTCCTAGACCCTATGGTGTTACCCTGTCCTAAATGGACTCCTAGACCCTATGGTGTTACCCTGTCGTTAATGGACTCCTAGACCCTATGGTGTTACCCAGTCCTAAATGGACCCTATGGTGTTACCCAGTCCTAAATGGACCTCTAGACCCTATGGTGTTACCCAGTCCTAAATGGACCTCTATGGTGTTACCCAGTCCTAAATGGACCTCTAGACCCTATGGTGTTACCCAGTCCTAAATGGTCCCCTAGACCCTATGGTGTTACCCAGTCCTAAATGGACCCCTATGGTGTTACCCAGTCCTAAATGGACCTCTAGACCCTATGGTGTTACCCAGTCCTAAATGGACCTCTGTGGTGTTACCCAGTCCTAAATGGACCTCTAGACCCTATGGTGTTACCCAGTCCTAAATGGACCCCTATGGTGTTACCCAGTCCTAAATGGACCTCTAGACCCTATGGTGTTACCCAGTCCTAAATGGACCTATATGGTGTTACCCAGTCCTAAATGGACCCCTATGGTGTTACCCAGTCCTAAATGGACCTCTATGGTGTTACCCAGTCCTAAATGGACCCCTATGGTGTTACCCAGTCCTAAATGGACCTATATGGTGTTACCCAGTCCTAAATGGACCTCTATGGTGTTACCCAGTCCTAAATGGACCTCTATGGTGTTACCCAGTCCTAAATGGACCCCTATGGTGTTACCCAGTCCTAAATGGACCTCTATGGTGTTACCCAGTCCTAAATGGACTCCTAGACCCTATGGTGTTACCCAGTCCTAAATGGACTCCTAGACCCTATGGTGTTACCCAGTCCTAAATGGACCCCTATGGTGTTACCCAGTCCTAAATGGACCTCTAGACCCTATGGTGTTACCCAGTCCTAAATGGACCTCTATGGTGTTACCCAGTCCTAAATGGACCTCTAGACCCTATGGTGTTACCCAGTCCTAAATGGTCCCCTAGACCCTATGGTGTTACCCAGTCCTAAATGGACCCCTATGGTGTTACCCAGTCCTAAATGGACCTCTAGACCCTATGGTGTTACCCAGTCCTAAATGGACCTCTGTGGTGTTACCCAGTCCTAAATGGACCTCTAGACCCTATGGTGTTACCCAGTCCTAAATGGACCCCTATGGTGTTACCCAGTCCTAAATGGACCTCTAGACCCTATGGTGTTACCCAGTCCTAAATGGACCTATATGGTGTTACCCAGTCCTAAATGGACCCCTGTGGTGTTACCCAGTCCTAAATGGACCTCTAGACCCTATGGTGTTACCCAGTCCTAAATGGACCCCTATGGTGTTACCCAGTCCTAAATGGACCTCTATGGTGTTACCCAGTCCTAAATGGACCCCTATGGTGTTACCCAGTCCTAAATGGACCTATATGGTGTTACCCAGTCCTAAATGGACCTCTATGGTGTTACCCAGTCCTAAATGGACCTCTATGGTGTTACCCAGTCCTAAATGGACCTCTATGGTGTTACCCAGTCCTAAATGGACCTCTATGGTGTTACCCAGTCCTAAATGGACCCCTATGGTGTTACCAGTCCTAAATGGACCCCTATGGTGTTACCCAGTCCTAAATGGACCTCTAGACTCTATGGTGTTACCCAGTCCTAAATGGACCCCTATGGTGTTACCCAGTCCTAAATGGACCTCTAGACCCTATGGTGTTACCCAGTCCTAAATGGACCTCTAGACCCTATGGTGTTACCCAGTCCTAAATGGACTCCTAGACCCTATGGTGTTACCCAGTCCTAAATGGACTCCTAGACCCTATGGTGTTACCCTGTCCTAAATGGACTCCTAGACCCTATGGTGTTACCCTGTCGTTAATGGACTCCTAGACCCTATGGTGTTACCCAGTCCTAAATGGACTCCTAGACCCTACACCCTATACCACTTGTGGAGGTCTGAGAGAATTTGATGAGTCTCAGCAATATGTTGAAACTTCCACCAAGCTTATCAGAATGCAAGGTGGAGCTATTCCCTTATCCCAAACACCTGAGATCGCCACGTGCTTTAGGGTGTAGGGGTCCATATGGGATTTGGTGTGTGTGTGTGTGTACCTGGTTAGCAGCAAGGGCAGGGCCTCCGCTATCCTGGCCTCAAGATGATGGGAAATCACTGGTCTGTTAGGGGTTAGAGGTCACAGAAGTCAGGGGTTAGACGTCGAGGCAGATTTAGTCATATTAGAAGTGTGAAGCCTCCCGAATGGTGCCGTGGTCTAAGGCACTGCATCGCAGCTGTGCCACTAGAGATTCAGGGTTCGAGTCCAGGCTCTGTCGCAGCCAGCCGCGACCGGGAGACTCATGGGGCGGCGCACAATTGGCCCAGTGTCGCCGGGTTAGGGGAGGGTTTGGACGGCAGGGATGTCCTCGTCCCATCTCGCACTGGCGACTCCTGTGGCGGGCCGGGCACAGGGCACGCTGACTTGGTTGCCAGGTGTGCATTGTTTGTTGGTCCCGGCTGGCTTCCGGGTTAAGTGGGCATTGTGTCAAGAAGCAGTATGATTTGGTTGGGTTGTGTTTCGTGGGGACGCACGGCTCTCGACCTTCGCCTCTCCCGAGTCCGTACGGGAGTTGCAGCGATGAGACAAGAATAACTACCAATTGCATACCACGAAATTGGGGAGAAAAAGGGGGTATAGTATCTGGAAGGTACAGTATCTGGAAGGTACAGGATCTTGAAGGTACAGGATCTGGAAAGTACAATATCTGGATTGTACAGTATCTGGATGGTAAAGTATCTGGAAGGTACAATATCTGGAAGGTACAGGATCTGGGTGGTACAATATCTGGAAGGTACAATATCTGGAAGGTACATGATCTGGAAGGTACATGATCTGGAAGGTACATGATCTGGAAGGTACAGTGCCTTGCGAAAGTATTCGGCCCCCTTGAACTTTGCGACCTTTTGCCACATTTCAGGCTTCAAACATAAAGATATAAAACTGTATTTTTTTGTGAAGAATCAACAACAAGTGGGACACAATCATGAAGTAGAACGACATTTATTGGATATTTCAAACTTTTTTAACAAATCAAAAACTGAAAAATTGTGCGTGCAAAATTATTCAGCCCCTTTACTTTCAGTGCAGCAAACTCTCTCCAGAAGTTCAGTGAGGATCTCTGAATGATCCAATGTTGACCTAAATGACTAATGATGATAAATACAATCCACCTGTGTGTAATCAAGTCTCCGTATAAATGCACCTGCACTGTGATAGTCTCAGAGGTCCGTTAAAAGCGCAGAGAGCATCATGAAGAACAAAGAACACACCAGGCAGGTCCGAGATACTGTTGTGAAGAAGTTTAAAGCCGGATTTGGATACAAAAAGATTTCCCAAGCTTTAAACATCCCAAGGAGCACTGTGCAAGCGATAATATTGAAATGGAAGGAGTATCAGACCACTGCAAATCTACCAAGACCTGGCCGTCCCGCTAAACTTTCAGCTCATACAAGGAGAAGACTGATCAGAGATGCAGCCAAGAGGCCCATGATCACTCTGGATGAACTGCAGAGATCTACAGCTGAGGTGGGAGACTCTGTCCATAGGACAACAATCAGTCGTATATTGCACAAATCTGGCCTTTATGGAAGAGTGGCAAGAAGAAAGCCATTTCTTAAAGATATCCATAAAAAGTGTTGTTTAAAGTTTGCCACAAGCCACCTGGGAGACACACCAAACATGTGGAAGAAGGTGCTCTGGTCAGATTAAACCAAAATTGAACTTTTTGGCAACAATGCAAGACGTTATGTTTGGCGTAAAAGCAACACAACTCATCATCCTGAACACACCATCCCCACTGTCAAACATGGTGGTGGCAGCATCATGGTTTGGGCCTGCTTTTCTTCAGCAGGGACAGGGAAGATGGTTAAAATTGATGGGGAGGTGGATGGAGCCAAATACAGGACCATTCTGGAAGAAAACCTGATGGAGTCTGCAAAAGACCTGAGACTGGGACGGAGATTTGTCTTCCAACAAGACAATGATCCAAAACATAAAGCAAAATCTACAATGGAATGGTTCAAAAATAAACATATCCAGGTGTTAGAATGGCCAAGTCAAAGTCCAGACCTAAATCCAATCGAGAATCTGTGGAAAGAACTGAAAACTGCTGTTCACAAATGCTCTCCATCCAACCTCACTGAGCTCGAGCTGTTTTGCAAGGAGGAATGGGAAAAAATGTCAGTCTCTCGATGTGCAAAACTGATAGAGACATACCCCAAGCGACTTACAGCTGTAATCGCAGCAAAAGGTGGCGCTACAAGTATTAACTTAAGGGGGCTGAATAATTTTGCACGCCCAATTTTTCAGTTTTTGATTTGTTAAAAAAGTTTGAAATATCCAATAAATGTCGTTCCACTTCATGATTGTGTCCCACTTGTTGTTGATTCTTCACAAAAAAATACAGTTTTATATCTTTATGTTTGAAGCCTGAAATGTGGCAAAAGGTCGCAAAGTTCAAGGGGGCCGAATACTTTCGCAAGGCACTGTACATGATCTGGAAGGTATTGCCACCAACGTTTCTTTATATCTGGAAGGTATTGCCACCAACTTCATTGGTGGCCCTATGTTGGATCTCTAGGGGGTAATGAAGTCCTATGTCCTATTGAATGTGGTGGTCCTATGTTGGATCTCTAGGGGGTAATGAAGTCCTATGTCCTATTGAATGTGGTGGTCCTATGTTGGATCTCTAGGGGGTAATGAAGTCCTATGTCCTATTGAATGTGGTGGTCCTATGTTGGATCTCTAGGGGGTAATGAAGTCCTATGTTGGATCGCTAGGGGGTAATGAAGTCCTATGTTGGATCGCTAGGGGGTAATGAAGTCCTATGTTGAATCGCTAGGAGGTAATGAAGTCCTATGTTGGATCGCTAGGGGGTAATGAAGTCCTATGTTGAATCGCTAGGAGGTAATGAAAAAGGAATCATATACAAAATGAGCCAATTGTGAAATCAGTGTGTGTGTGTGTGTGTGTGGTGTGGTGTGGTGTGGTGTGTTGTGGTGTGTGTGTGTGTGTGTGTGTGTGTGTACCCAGGAGGTTGACAGTGTGTAATGAAGAGTTGAGCTGCTCCAAGTCTCATAACAGCTGCTGCTCTCGGTCTCTCTCTCTCCGCACGTCCAAGGAAGCGGCACACACACTCAAACACCTGCGAATAACTGCAACACACACACACACACACACACACACACACCACAAAAATTAACACAAACAACAGAAAACAGTAAATAAGGATAATACTCCCCAGTCACCAGTCCAACATGGTAATACTCCCCAGTCCCCAGTCCAACATGGTAATACTCCCCAGTCCAACATGGTAATACTCCCCAGTCCCCAGTCCAACATGGTAACACTCCCCAGTCCAACATGGTAATACTCCCCAGTCCAACATGGTAATACTCCCCAGTCCAACATGGTAATACTCCCCAGTCCAACATGGTAATACTCCCCAGTCCAACATGGTAATACTCCCCAGTCCCCAGTCCAACATGGTAATACTCCCCAGTCCAACATGGTAATACTCCCCAGTCCCCAGTCCAACATGGTAATACTCCCCAGTCCAACATGGTAATACTCCCCACTCCAACATGGTAATACTCCCCACTCCAACATGGTAATACTCCCCAGTCCAACATGGTAATACTCCCCAGTCCAACATGGTAATACTCCCCAGTCCAACATGGTAACACTCCCCAGTCCAACATGGTAATACTCCCCAGTCCAACATGGTAATACTCCCAAGTCCAACATGGTAATACTCCCCAGTCCAACATGGTAATACTCCCCAGTCCAACATGGTAATACTCCCCAGTCCAACATGGTAATACTCCCCAGTCCAACATGGTAATACTCCCCAGTCCAACATGTTAATACTCCCCAGTCCAACATGGTAATACTCCCCAGTCCCCAGTCCAACATGGTAAAACTCCCCAGTCCAACATGGTAACACTCCCCAGTCCAACATGGTAATACTCCCCAGTCCAACATGGTAATACTCCCCAGTCCAACATGGTAATACTCCCCAGTCCCCAGTCCAACATGGTAATACTCCCCAGTACAACATGGTAATACTCCCCAGTCCCCAGTACAACATGGTAATACTCCCCAGTCCAACATGGTAATACTCCCCAGTCCAACATGGTAATACTCCCCAGTCCAACATGGTAATACTCCCCAGTCCAACATGGTAATACTCCCCAGTCCCCAGTCCAACATGGTAATACTCCCAGTACAACATGGTAATACTCCCCAGTCCCCAGTCCAACATGGTAATACTCCCCAGTCCAACATGGTAATACTCAAAAGTCCAACATGGTAATACTCCCCAGTCCAACATGGTAATACTCCCCAGTCCCCAGTCCAACATGGTAATACTCCCCAGTCCCCAGTCCAACATGATAATACTCCCCAGTCCCCAGTCCAACATGGTAATACTCCCCAGTCCAAAATGGTAATACTCCCCAGTCCAACATGGTAATACTCCCCAGTACAACATGGTAATACTCCCCAGTCCCCAGTACAACATGGTAATACTCCCCAGTCCAACATGGTAATACTCCCCAGTCCAACATGGTAATACTCCCCAGTCCAACATGGTAATACTCCCCAGTACAACATGGTAATACTCCCCAGTCCCCAGTCCAACATGGTAATACTCCCCAGTCCAACATGGTAATACTCCCCAGTCCAACATGGTAATACTCCCCAGTCCCCAGTCCAACATGGTAATACTTCCCAGTCCGACATGGTAATACTCCCCAGTCCCCAGTCCAACATGGTAATACTCCCCAGTCCAACATGGTAATACTCCCCAGTCCAACATGGTAATACTCCCCAGTCCAACATGATAATACTCCCCAGTCCCCAGTCCAACATGGTAATACTCCCCAGTCCAACATGGTAATACTCCCCAGTCCCCAGTCCAACATGGTAATACTCCCCAGTCCCCAGTCCAACATGGTAATAGTCCCCAGTCCAACATGGTAATACTCCCCAGTCCCCAGTCCAACATGGTTATACTCCCCAGTCCCCAGTCCAACATGGTAATACTCCCCAGTCCAACATGGTAATACTCCCCAGTCCCCAGTCCAACATGGTAACACTCCCCAGTCCAACATGGCAATAGTCCCCAGTCCAACATGGTAATACTCCCCAGTCCAACATGGTAATACTCCCCAGTCCAACATGGTAATACTCCCCAGTCCCCAGTCCAACATGGTAATACTCCCAAGTCCAACATGGTAATACTCCCCAGTCCAACATGGTAATACTCCCCAGTCCCCAGTCCAACATGGTAATACTCCCCAGTCCCCAGTCCAACATGGTAATACTCCCCAGTCCAACATGGTAATACTCCCCAGTCCCCAGTCCAACATGGTAATACTCCCCAGTCCAAAATGGTAATACTCCCCAGTCCAACATGGTAATACTCCCCAGTCCCCAGTCCAACATGGTAATAGTCCCCAGTCCAACATGGTAATACTCCCCAGTCCCCAGTCCAACATGGTAATACTCCCCAGTACCCAGTCCAACATGGTAATACTCCCCAGTCCCCAGTCCAACATGGTAATACTCCCCAGTCCAACATGGTAATACTCCCCAGTCCAACATGGTAATACTCCCCAGTCCCCAGTCCAACATGGTAATACTCCCCAGTCCCCAGTCCAACATGGTAATACTCCCCAGTCCCCAGTCCAACATGGTTATACTCCCCAGTCCCCAGTCCAACATGGTAATACTCCCCAGTCCCCAGTCCAACATGTTAATACTCCCCAGTCCAACATGGTAATACTCCCCAGTCCAACATGGTAATACACCCCAGTCCCTAGTCCAACATGGTAATAGTCCCCAGTCCAACATGGTAATACTCCCCAGTCCAACATGGTAATACTCCCCAGTCCAACATGGTAATACTCCCCAGTCCAACATGGTAATACTCCCCAGTCCAACATGGTAATACTCCCCAGTCCCCAGTCCAACATGGTAACACTCCCCAGTCCAACATGGCAATAGTCCCCAGTCCAACATGGTAATACTCCCCAGTCCAACATGGTAATACTCCCCAGTCCCCAGTCCAACATGGTAATACTCCCCAGTCCAACATGGTAATACTCCCCAGTCCAACATGGTAATACTCCCCAGTCCAACATGGTAACACTCCCCAGTCCAACATGGTAACACTCCCCAGTCCAACATGGTAATACTCCCCAGTCCAACATGGTAATACTCCCCAGTCCAACATGGTAATACTCCCCAGTCCAACATGGTAACACTCCCCAGTCCAACATGGTAATACTCCCCAGTCCAACATGGTAATACTCCCCAGTCCCCAGTCCAACATGGTAATACTCCCCAGTCCAACATGGTAATACTCCCCACTCCAACATGGTAATACTCCCCAGTCCAACATGGTAATACTCCCCACTCCAACATGGTAATACTCCCCAGTCCAACATGGTAACACTCCCCAGTCCCCAGTCCAACATGGTAATACTCCCCAGTCCCCAGTCCAACATGGTAATACTCCCCAGTCCAACATGGTAATACTCCCCAGTCCAACATGGTAATACTCCCCACTCCAACATGGTAATACTCCCCACTCTAACATAGTAATACTCCCCACTCCAACATGGTAATACTCCCCAGTCCCCAGTCCAACATGGTAATACTCCCCAGTCCCCACTCCAACATGGTAATACTCCCCAGTCCCCAGTCCAACATGGTAATACTCCCCAGTCCCCAGTCCAACATGGTAATACTCCCCAGTCCAACATGGTAATACTCCCCACTCCAACATGGTAATACTCCCCAGTCCAACATGGTAATACTCCCCAGTCCCCAGTCCAACATGGTAATACTCCCCAGTCCAACATGGTAATACTCCCCAGTCCCCACTCCAACATGGTAATACTCCCCACTCCAACATGGTAATACTCCCCACTCTAACATAGTAATACTCCCCACTCCAACATGGTAATACTCCCCAGTCCCCAGTCCAACATGGTAATACTCCCCAGTCCCCACTCCAACATGGTAATACTCCCCAGTCCCCAGTCCAACATGGTAATACTCCCCAGTCCCCAGTCCAACATGGTAATACTCCCCAGTCCAACATGGTAATACTCCCCACTCCAACATGGTAATACTCCCCAGTCCAACATGGTAATACTCCCCAGTCCAACATAGTCCCCCTTATTACTCCCCATGGTAATAATCCCCATAGTAACAGTCCCCATAGTAACAAGATATTAACGATGGAACACGAGTCGATGGAACACGAGTCTTACTCGTAGACCAGTAGCAGCAGGTGATTTGATTGGCAGTTCCCGCATTCCAAACGATTGGCTGTGTGGCAGTGACAGGCACATTGGACAGCCAATCCCCTCACAGCCACGCCCCTCTGGAAGGAGGCGTACTCCTTGGACAACTCCTCCTCCAACTGCAGCAGTAAGGACTCTATACACACAGAACACAGACGTGTGTGTGTGTGTAGTAATGGATGGACATTGTGTGTGTGTGTGTGTGTGTGTGTGGGGCTCGTAGTAATGGATGGACATTGTGTGTGTGTGTGTGTGTGTGTGTGTGTGTGTGTGTGTGTGTTTCTTGGTGTACCTGCCAGTCGGAGGTCGCTGTCGATCTCCAGCAGGTTGAAGTTAAACATCTGCAGAAAGTTAAATGAGAATTTAGGCAGACAGACAGACAGACAGACAGACAGGCAGGCAGACAGACAGACAGGAGGGTAAACTAACCTGAAGGTTAAAGGTTAAACTAACCTGAAGGTTAAAGGTTAAACTAACCTGAAGGTTAAACTGACCTGAAGGTTAAACTGACCTGAAGGTTAAAGGTTAAACTGACCTGAAGGTTAAAGGCTAAACTGACCTGAAGGTTAAAGGTTAAACTGACCTGAAGGTTAAAGGTTAAACTGACCTGAAGGTTAAAGGTTAAACTGACCTGAAGGTTAAACTGACCTGAAGGTTAAAGGTTAAACTGACCTGAAGGTTAAAGGTTAAACTGACCTGAAGGTTAAAGGTTAAACTGACCTGAAGGTTAAAGGTTAAACTGACCTGAAGGTTAAACTGACCTGAAGGTTAAAGGTTAAACTGACCTGAAGGTTAAACTGATCTGAAGGTTAAAGGTTAAACTGACCTGAAGGTTAAAGGTTAAACTGACCTGAAGGTTAAAGGTTAAACTGACCTGAAGGTTAAAGGTTAAACTGACATGAAGGTTAAAGGTTAAACTCCCCTGAAGGTTAAACTGACCTGAAGGTTAAAGGTTAAACTGACCTGAAGGTTAAAGGTTAAACTGACCTGAAGGTTAAACTGACCTGAAGGTTAAACGTTAAACTGACCTGAAGGTTAAAGGTTAAACTGACCTGAAGGTTAAACTGACCTGAAGGTTAAACTGACCTGAAGGTTAAACTGACATGAAGGTTAAAGGTTAAACTGACATGAAGGTTAAAGGTTAAACTGACCTGAAGGTTAAAGGTTAAACTCCCCTGAAGGTTAAACTGACCTGAAGGTTAAAGGTTAAACTGACCTGAAGGTTAAAGGTTAAACTGACCTGAAGGTTAAACTGACCTGAAGGTTAAACGTTAAACTGACCTGAAGGTTAAACTGACCTGAAGGTTAAAGGTTAAACTGACCTGAAGGTTAAACTGACCTGAAGGTTAAAGGTTAAACTGACCAGAAGGTTAAAGGTTAAACCGACCTGAAGGTTAAAGGTTAAACTGACCTGAAGGTATCCCAGAACCACCTTGTCTCTCTTGTTGCTCCAGAACACACTCCTCTTATGGGCGTTGCAGTGGCACACTCCTGACACAGTCCACACAGAACACTGCAGCGCGCGCACACACACACACACAGACACACACAGAGAAAAGAAAAGCTCTCGGTAATCAACACCACATCTCTGACAGCACTACAGAGTTAACCTTCACATCTCTCTGACAGCTCTACAGAGTTTACCTTCACATCTCTCAGACCGCTCTACAGAGTTAACCTTCACATCTCTCTGACAGCTCTACAGAGTTCACCTTCACATCTCTCTGACAGCTCTACAAAGTTTACCTTCACATCTCTCTGACAGCTCTACAGAGTTTACCTTCACATCTCTCTGAGACAGCTCCACAGAGTTAACCTTCACGTCTCTCTGAGACAGCTCCACAGAGTTAACCTTCACGTCTCCCTCACACAGCTCACCTCCGAGGCAACCTTGTCACAGACGTAACAGAAGCACTGGTGACAGAAGAGCTGGTTGGATTCTATTGGTCCTCCTACATCACTGTCTGTTGGTCTGGAGGAGAGGAGACAGACTGATGTTAGAAAGCAGAGAAGTGTGGAGGTGTGTCTCACGTGAAGGTGTGTGTGTCTCTCACGTGAAGGTGTGTGTGTGTGTGTCTTCCACATGAAGGTGTGTCTCTCACGTGAAGGTGTGTGTCTCTCACGTGGAGGTGTGTGTGTCTCTCACGTGAAGGTGTGTGTGTGTGTGTCTTCCACATGAAGGTGTGTCTCTCACGTGAAGGTGTGTGTGTGTGTCTCTCACGTGAAGGTGTATGTCTCTCACGTGAAGGTGTGTGTGTGTGTGTCTCCCACGTGAAGGTGTGCGCGTGACTCACGTGAAGGTGTGTGTGTGTGTCTCTCACGTGAAGGTGTGCGTCTCCCACGTGAAGGTGTGTGTGTGTCTCCCACGTGAAGGTGTGCGCGTGACTCACGTGAAGGTGTGTGCGGTACAATCATAGCGTGCGTGAGGCAGCACCTCTCCTCTCTGACAGAAGGTAACGACCAGGTCCTCTTCTCCTTCAGGATCATGTGACCTGCTGCAGTTAGACGGATCTACTGGGTATACTATATACACAGGGGATACAGAGGCCACAGGGGTTTAGACTGATCTACTGGGTATACTATATACACAGGGGATACAGAGGCCACAGGGGTTTAGACTGATCTACTGGGTATACTATATACACAGGGGATACAGAGACCACAGGGGTTTAGACTGATCTCCTGGGTATACTATATACACAGGGGATACAGAGACCACGGGGGTTTAGACTGATCTACTGGGTATACTATATACACAGGGGATACAGAGACCACAGGGGTTTAGACTGATCTACTGGGTATACTATATACACAGGGGATACAGAGACCACAGGGGATACAGAGACCACGGGGGATACAGAGACCACAGGGGTTTAGACTGATCTACTGGGTATACTATATACACAGGGGATACAGAGACCACAGGGGTTTAGACTCATCTACTGGGTATACTATATACACAGGGGATACAGAGACCACAGGGGTTTAGACTGATCTACTGGGTATACTATATACACAGGGGATACAGAGACCACAGGGGATACAGAGACCACAGGGGTTTAGACTCATCTACTGGGTATACTATATACACAGGGGATACAGAGACCACAGGGGATTCAGAGACCACAGGGGTTTAGACTGATCTACTGGGTATACTATATACACAGGGGATACAGAGACCACAGGGGATACAGAGACCACGGGGGATACAGAGACCACAGGGGTTTAGACTGATCTACTGGGTATACTATATACACAGGGGATACAGAGACCACAGGGGTTTAGACTGATCTACTGGGTATACTATATACACAGGGGATACAGAGACCACAGGGGTTTAGACTGATCTACTGGGTATACTATATACACAGGGGATACAGAGACCACAGGGGTTTAGACTGATCTACTGGGTATACTATATACACAGGGGATACAGAGACCACAGGGGTTTAGACTGATCTCCTGGGTATACTATATACACAGGGGATACAGAGGCCACAGGGGTTTAGACTGATCTACTGGGTATACTATATACACAGGGGATACAGAGACCACAGGGGTTTAGACTGATCTACTGGGTATACTATATACACAGGGGATACAGAGACCACAGGGGTTTAGACTGATCTACTGGGTATACTATATACACAGGGGATTCAGAGACCACAGGGGATACAGAGACCACGGGGTTTAGACTGATCTCCTGGGTATACTATATACACAGGGGATACAGAGACCACAGGGGTTTAGACTGATCTCCTGGGTATACTATATACACAGGGGATACAGAGACCACAGGGGTTTAGACTGATCTCCTGGGTATACTATATACACAGGGGATACAGAGACCACAGGGGATACAGAGACCACAGGGGTTTAGACTGATCTACTGGGTATACTATATACACAGGGGATACAGAGACCACAGGGGATACAGAGACCACAGGGGTTTAGACTGATCTACTGGGTATACTATATACACAGGGGATACAGAGACCACAGGGGATACAGAGACCACAGGGGTTTAGACTGATCTACTGGGTATACTATATACACAGGGGATACAGAGACCACAGGGGATACAAAGACCACAGGGGATACAGAGACCACAGGGGATACAGAGACCACGGGGGATACAGAGACCACAGGGGATACAGAGACCACAGGGGATACAGAGACCACAAGGGATACAGAGACCACAGGGGATACAGAGACCACAGGGGTTTAGACTGATCTACTGGGTATACTATATACACAGGGGATACAGAGACCACAGGGGATACAGAGACCACAGGGGATACAGAGACCACAGGGGATACAGAGACCACAGGGGATACAGAGACCACGGGGGTTTAGACTGATCTACTGGGTATACTATATACACAGGGGATACAGAGACCACAGGGGATACAGAGACCACAGGGGATACAGAGACCACAGGGGTTTAGACTCATCTACTGGGTATACTATATACACAGGGGATACAGAGACCACAGGGGATACAGAGACCACAGGGGATACAGAGACCACAGGGGATACAGAGACCACGGGGGATACAGAGACCACAGGGGTTTAGACTGATCTACTGGGTATACTATATACACAGGGGATACAGAGACCACAGGGGATACAGAGACCACAGGGGATACAGAGACCACAGGGGATACAGAGACCACGGGGGATACAGAGACCACAGGGGTTTAGACTGATCTACTGGGTATACTATATACACAGGGGATACAGAGACCACAGGGGATACAGAGACCACAGGGGATACAGAGCCCACAGGGGATACAGAGACCACAGGGGATACAGAGACCACAGGGGATACAGAGACCACAGGGGATACAGAGACCACAGGGGATACAGAGACCACGGGGGATACAGAGACCACGGGGGATACAGAGACCACGGG
This sequence comes from Oncorhynchus clarkii lewisi, assembly GCF_045791955.1. NCBI lineage: Eukaryota > Metazoa > Chordata > Actinopteri > Salmoniformes > Salmonidae > Oncorhynchus > Oncorhynchus clarkii. Next base: position 200,351 of record NC_092159.1, on the reverse strand, counting down.
GGATACAGAGACCACGGGGGATACAGAGACCACAGGGGATACAGAGACCACAGGGGATACAGAGACCACAGGGGATACAGAGACCACAGGGGATACAGAGACCACGGGGGATACAGAGACCACGGGGGATACAGAGACCACGGGGGATACAGAGACCACGGGGGATACAGAGACCACGGGGGATAAAGAGACCACAGGGGATACAGAGACCACAGGGGATACAGAGACCACAGGGGATACAGAGACCACAGGGGATACAGAGACCACAGGGGATACAGAGACCACAGGGGATACAGATACCACAGGGGATACAGAGACCACAGGGGATACAGAGGCCACAGGGGATACAGAGGCCACAGGGGATACAGAGGCCACAGGGGTTTAGACTGATCTACTGGGTATACTATATACACAGGGGATACAGAGACCACAGGGGGTTTAGACTGATCTACTGGGTATACTATATACACAGGGGATACAGAGACCACAGGGGATACAGAGACCACGGGGGATACAGAGACCACGGGGGATACAGAGACCACAGGGGATACAGAGACCACGGGGGATACAGAGACCACGGGGGATACAGAGACCACGGGGGATACAGAGACCACGGGGGATACAGAGACCACGGGGGATACAGAGACCACGGGGGATACAGAGACCACGGGGGATACAGAGACCACGGGGGATACAGAGACCACGGGGGATACAGAGACCACGGGGGATACAGAGACCACGGGGGATACAATGCCACGGGGGATACAGAGATCACGGGGGATACAGAGACCACGGGGGATACAGAGACCACGGGGGATACAGAGACCACGGGGGATACAGAGACCACGGGGGATACAGAGACCACAGGGGATACAGAGACCACAGGGGATACAGAGACCACGGGGGATACAGAGACCACGGGGGATACAGAGACCACAGGGGATACAGAGACCACGGGGGATACAGAGACCACGGGGGATACAGAGACCACGGGGGATACAGATACCACAGGGGATACAGAGTCCACGGGGGATACAGAGACCACGGGGGATACAGAGACCACGGGGGATACAGAGACCACGGGGGATACAGAGACCACGGGGGATACAGAGACCACAGGGGATACAGAGACCACAGGGGATACAGAGACCACGGGGGATACAGAGACCACGGGGGATACAGAGACCACAGGGGATACAGAGACCACGGGGGATACAGAGACCACAGGGGATACAGAGACCACAGGGGATACAGAGACCACGGGGGATACAGAGACCACAGGGGATACAGAGACCACAGGGGATACAGAGACCACGGGGGATACAGAGACCACGGGGGATACAGAGACCACGGGGGATACAGACACCACAGGGGATACAGAGACCACGGGGGATACAGAGACCACAGGGGATACAGAGACCACAGGGGATACAGAGACCACGGGGGATACAGAGACCACAGGGGATACAGAGACCACAGGGGATACAGAGACCACGGGGGATACAGAGACCACGGGGGATACAGAGACCACGGGGGATACAGAGACCACAGGGGATACAGAGACCACGGGGGATACAGAGACCACAGGGGATACAGAGACCACAGGGGATACAGAGACCACGGGGGATACAGAGACCACAGGGGGTACAGAGACCACGGGGGATACAGAGACCACGGGGGATACAGAGACCACAGGGGGTACAGAGACCACGGGGGATACAGAGACCACGGGGGATACAGAGACCACAGGGGATACAGAGACCACAGGGGATACAGAGACCACAGGGGATACAGAGACCACAGGGGATACAGAGACCACAGGGGGTTTAGACTGATCTCCTGCATGATATATTTACAAAAGAATATATGGGGGATTGGAAATGATGAAGACAATTACATTGATGGAAGCTTCAGTCTGCAATATTAAATCTGATCTACCTCCATAAAAAGAGCAGGTGTTCCTAATGTTTTGTACACTGTGTATACACACACACACACACACACACACACACACACACACACATTAAGCAGACCTACCCACAGTTGTTCTCCTACTGCCTTCATAAATACAACAGTCAGCTTCCAGACTGGTTCAGAGTTCAGAGTTCAGACAGGCTGCGGTTGATTATTCAAAGTGCAACACAGACTTCAGCTCAAATCATTCAAATTATTTAGTTGTATTGTTATATTAGATAGGCACTCGGAAGTTGAAAGAGACTCAAGTCAATCGGCCTGTTAGTGATTTTCTTAAGAAATGAAGGGAGAATGTATTTTCTACGAATTGGGAATGAAGCCCGTCATCCCTGCTGTGGCTGCATTGAACGGACCATATAGATATATATGGTATAGATGATATAGATATATATGGTATAGATGGTATAGATATATATGGTATGGATATATATGGTATAGATGATATAGATATATATGGTACAGATTATATAGATGATATAGATATGGCATTGATTATGTAGATGATATAGATATAGATGATATAGATATATGCCATTGATTATGTAGATGATATAGATATAGATGATATAGATATATATGGCATTGATTATGTAGATGATATAGATATAGATGATATAGATATATATGCCATTGATTATGTAGATGATATAGATATAGATGATATAGATATATATGCCATTGATTATGTAGATGATATAGATATAGATGATATAGATATATATGCCATTGATTATGTAGATGATATAGATATAGATGATATAGATATATATGCCATTGATTATGTAGATGATATAGATATAGATGATATAGATATATATGCCATTGATTATGTAGATGATATAGATATAGATGATATAGATATATATGCCATTGATTATGTAGATGATATAGATATATATGGCATCGATTATATAGATGTAGATGATATAGATATAGATGATATAGATATACAGTGCCTTGCGAGAGTATTCGGCCCCCTTGAACTTTGCGACCTTTTGCCACATTTCAGGCTTCAAACATAAAGATATAAAACTGTATTTTTTTGTGAAGAATCAACAACAAGTGGGACACAATCATGAAGTGGAACGACATTTATTGGATATTTCAAACTTTTTTAACAAATCAAAAACTGAAAAATTGGGCGTGCAAAATGGTATATGGTATAGATGATATAGATATATATGGTATAGATTATATAGATATATAGATATATATGGTATAGATGATATAGATTATATAGATATATATGGTATAGATGATATAGATATATATGGTATAGATGATATAGATTATATAGATATATATGGTATAGATGATATAGATATATAGATATATATGGTATAGATGATATAGATTATATAGATATATATGGTATAGATGATATAGATATATATGGTATAGATGATATAGATTATATAGATATATATGGTATAGATGATATAGATATATATGGTATAGATGATATAGATATATATGGTATAGATGATATAGATATATATGGTATAGATGATATAGATTATATAGATATAGATATAGATGATATAGATTATATAGATATATATGGTATAGATGATATAGATGATATAGATATATATGGTATAGATTATATAGATATATATGGTATAGATGATATAGATTATATAGATATATATGGTATAGATGATATAGATTATATAGATATATATGGTATAGATGATATAGATGGTATAGATGATATAGATATATATGGCATCGATTATATAGATATATATGGCATCGATTATATAGATGTAGATGATATAGATGATATAGATATATATGGCATCGATTATATAAATGTAGATGATATAGATGATATATGGTATCGATGATATAGATATAGATATATAGATGATATAGATATATGGTATTGATGATATAGATATTGATGATATAGATATATATGGTATCAATGATATAGATATAGATGATATAGATATATATGGTATCGATGATATAGATATAGATATATAGATGATATAGATATATGGTATTGATGATATAGATATATGGTATCGATGATATAGATATTGATGATATAGATATATATGGTATCAATGATATAGATATAGATGATATAGATATATATGGTATCGATGATATAGATATAGATGATATAGATATAGATTATATAGATATATATGGTATAGATGATATAGATATATATGGTATCGATGATATAGATATAGATGATATAGATATGGTATCGATGATATAGATATAGATGATATAGATATAGATTATATAGATATATATGGTATAGATGATATAGATATATATGGCATCGATTATATAGATGTAGATGATATAGATATATATGGCATCGATTATATAAATGTAGATGATATAGATGATATATGGTATCGATGATATAGATATATAGATATAGATGATATAGATATATGGTATTGATGATATAGATAGAGATGATATAGATATATATGTTATCGATGATATAGATATAGTTGATATAGATATAGCTGGTATCAATGATATAGATATAGATGATATAGATATGGTATCGATAATATAGATATAGATGATATAGATATATAGATATATATGGCATCGATTATATAGATGGAGATGATATAGATATAGATGATATATGGTATCGACGATATAGATGATATAGATATAGATGATATAGATATATATGTTATCGATGATATAGATATAGTTGATATAGATATAGATGGTATCGATGATATAGATATAGATGATATAAATATAGAAAGCACTGGACTAAAGTTCAGAGGTTGACACTGGATTTTAGGAAGTGCTGGCGTGGTTTTCTTGAGTTCTCTCCTTTCACTTCCCTGTTCTTTCCCCTTTTATCTTCCTACAAACTGTTTTTGCTGACGTCTTACCGTTGTTCTGGATGTCTTCGACGATGTAGACCGAGTCGTTGATGGACACATCATCATCATCACTGAGAATGATAACCACGTCTTCTGGATTCATGTCTCCAAACAACCTGCAAAATATATTTATATAAACCACACTGCACTGTATATCCTTAACTATAAACCACACTGCACTGTATATCCTTAACTATAAACCCCACACTGCATTATATATCCTTCACTATAAACCACACACTGCAGTGTATATCCTTCACTATAAACCCCACACTGCATTATATATCCTTCACTATAAACCCCACACTGCATTATATATCCTTCACTATAAACCACACACTGCATTGTATATCCTTCACTATAAACCCCACACTGCATTGTATATCCTTCACTATAAACCCCACACTGCATTGTATATCCTTCACTATAAACCCCACACTGCATTATATATCCTTCACTATAAACCACACACTGCAGTGTATATCCTTCACTATAAACCCCACACTGCATTATATATCCTTCACTATAAACCCCACACTGCAGTGTATATCCTTCACTATAAACCCCACACTGCATTATATATCCTTCACTATAAACCACACACTGCATTATATATCCTTCACTATAAACCACACACTGCAGTGTATATCCTTCACTATAAACCCCACACTGCATTATATATCCTTCACTATAAACCCCACACTGCAGTGTATATCCTTCACTATAAACCACACACTGCATTATATATCCTTCACTATAAACCCCACACTGCAGTGTATATCCTTCACTATAAACCCCACACTGCAGTATATATCCTTCACTATAAACCCCACACTGCATTATATATCCTTCACTATAAACCACACACTGCATTATATATCCTTCACTATAAACCACACACTGCATTGTATATCCTTCACTATAAACCACACACTGCATTGTATATCTTTCACTATAAACCCCACACTGCATTATATATCCTTCACTATAAACCCCACACTGCAGTATATATCCTTCACTATAAACCCCACACTGCAGTGTATATCCTTCACTATAAACCCCACACTGCATTATATATCCTTCACTATAAACCCCACACTGCAGTGTATATCCTTCACTATAAACCACACACTGCATTATATATCCTTCACTATAAACCACACACTGCATTATATATCCTTCACTATAAACCACACACTGCATTGTATATCCTTCACTATAAACCACACACTGCATTGTATATCTTTCACTATAAACCCCACACTGCAGTGTATATCCTTCACTATAAACCACACACTGCATTGTATATCTTTCACTATAAACCCCACACTGCAGTGTATATCCTTCACTATAAACCCCACACTGCAGTGTATATCCTTCACTATAAACCCCACACTGCAGTATATATCCTTCACTATAAACCCCACACTGCAGTATATATCCTTCACTATAAACCCCACACTGCAGTGTATATCCTTCACTATAAACCCCACACTGCAGTATATATCCTTCACTATAAACCCCACACTGCAGTATATATCCTTCACTATAAACCCCACACTGCAGTGTATATCCTTCACTATAAACCCCACACTGCATTATATATCCTTCACTATAAACCCCACACTGCTTCAACTTCAATGATCTGTAGACAACTAGTTTAATGTCACTAGTTAGGGGGGGAAACAAACTATTACTTTCAATTCTGAATGGTGGAGATAAATAGATAATTACTGAAGGTGCACAGAGGCTAAATAATTCTATTCAATATCTAACCAACTAACTCTGCCTCGACACAACCCAAAACACACAACTTTGACCAGAGAAAGCACATGTTTATTTTCATACGGTCTCTGACTGTAGTTAAAGGAGTATCAAAAGCGGATGTGACTAGTTAGTTAAAGTTACCTTTGCTTGAAAAATGGATCACTTCTTAGTTGACAATACGGGTTATAAAGAGTGAGAAACCGACACCGTTAGATGTAATATATATAAGGAGTAAATTAATTAAAAGTAGTTTATCCGAAAAAAAAAAGGGGGGGACGGCTTCTTCTCACGACTTTTTTTTTCCTGTTGAATTTATTTTTTCGCGCTGGGTTCCGGAAACCTCAGACCGGACGTGACGGATACAGCGTCACCTTGGCGACCGGCCGAGAAGCGTTCCCTAGTTACCACGGCAACAACGTTACAAATTTGGATTTTCGTCGTAAAACAAATGTACTCAACTTTTTTGGTCTTCATTTAAAGTTCGGTTTTAGCACTTTGATTAAGGTTTAAGGTTTAAGCGGGGTTATGACTTTGTGGCAGTAGTAAAGAGTGACGACCCAGCCGACAAGGGTATAATCATAGAAATATAATATAATGAATAGAACGGCGGTCCCCAACGATGGCATAATGGTTGGACTGGCAGACATTGCGAGCACATAGGGGCAAAGCAGGAAGTGTACCCATCAATATGTGCTGGGATTTGTTGATTTGGCTGGCACTTAAATGTACACCGAGAGCTAACATTAATAATATGCATGTTAATTTCTCCTGGTTCAAAGTGGAGGAGAGATTGACTTCATCACTACTTGTATTTGGATCCTTAATAAATACAAATCATCCCAGAAAAATCCAATACGAACTAAACAGACATTACAGAACAATACCTTCCATTGCATGAAGCCCATCAGTTAAACATCAATAGCATGAACATTCTACATTACCACGGAAATGATCGCATCACAATACCAGGCAGCCATTGTGTGTGTCCACCAATGAGTTCACCGGTCAGATTGCCAGGGGTTAGAGGGTCCAAGACCGTTCTATTCATTATATTTCTACGGGTGTAATTGCCATAGAGATGAATAGAGGGCTCATCGTTGTATCCGTGCCATTGTTGAGCCTCAACAGTGGAAATGTCATACTACCCATAAAACCTAGTGGGTAAAACATGGAAATGGTTCCAATTGTTTCTCCGCCAGTCATTTCATCCATTGTGGTTGTCGTTATGAAAAAGTATAAACACGAAAATGACAGGCTGCCTGACATTACTACGTTGTTTTCGCTGATGAGTCATTACACACAAGTACCAGTACTGTGTGATGTCATTACACTGCCAGGCCTCCTGCCTATTCTCCTCCTGCATCACCTCCTCCTGCCTATTCTCCTCCCTTTCATCCTCCTGCCTCTACTCCTTGTGCCCAGCCTCCTGCCTCTCTTCCTCCTCCCTCATCCTCCTGTCCAACCTCCTGCCCTGCCTCCTGCCTCTCTTCCTCCTCCCTCATCCTCGTCTCCTCCTGTCCAACCTTCTGCACAGCCTCCTGCCTCTCTTCCTCCTCCCTCATCCTCCTCTCCTCCTGTCCAACCTTCTCCCCAGCCTCCTGCCTCTTTTCCACCTCCCTCATTCTCCTCTCCTCCTGTCCAACCTCCTGCCCAGCCTCCTGCCTCTCTTCCTCCTCCCTCATCCTCCTCTCCTCCTGCCCAGCCTCCTGCCTCTCTTCCCGGTACAGCATCTCCTGCAGCACTGAGGTGGTCTTCTGCAAGGACCAGCGGACCTGAAGTCCTCCCAGCCCGGCCAGTGTGGAGAGGGAGAGGCTAGACCTGAAGTCCTCCCAGCCCGGCCAGTGTGGAAGGGAGAGGCCAGACCTGAAGTCCTCCCAGCCAGGGTCTCTCCCAGCCCGGCCAGTGTGGAAGGGAGAGGCCAGACCTGAAGTCCTCCCAGCCAGGGTCTCTCCCAGCCCGGCCAGTGTGGAGAGGGGGAGGCCAGACCTGAAGTCCTCCCAGCCCAGGTCGCAAGATTGACCCCAGGAGGTCAGAGTTCTTTTAGTGAACCTTTATTTAGATAGGGAGTCAATGCTGAGACCAAGGTGTCTTTATTTAGACAGGGAGTCAATGCTGAGACCAAGGTGTCTTTATTTAGACAGGGAGTCAATACTGAGACCAAGGTGTCTTTATTTAGACAGGGAGTCAATACTGAGACCAAGGTGTCTTAATTTAGACAGAGTCAATACTGAGACCAAGGTGTCTTAATTTAGACAGGGAGTCAATACTGAGACCACGGTGTCTTAATTTAGACAGGGAGTCAATACTGAGACCAAGGTGTCTTTATTTAGACAGGGAGTCAATACTGAGACCACGGTGTCTTTATTTAGACAGGGAGTCAATACTGAGACCAAGGTGTCTGTTCAAGATGAGCCCTGTACAGCACCACCATAAACACAAACTACCGATTCATGAACACAATAAAATCCCCTTTATTATACACATCAATACATGAAAACATTTGTTGTTGCACCATGAAATATATTGGACAGTCGTCCAACAATTAGCTAACTGAATTTATTGAATGTTTACATGTACTTCGACGTGATGTAATTATACAGGCCGATGCTGTACTGCAGGGATGTAATGAGGTCATTTGAAGCATCGTTTCTTCCATCGCGTGTTTGGAACAATGACAAAGACATCGGCAACTTTGTATTCTGTCGTCAACTCCGTTCTGAAGTGACCTGGCGGGCACCGTCAGGTCACTGTAACCATCAGCCAAACAGTCTGGCGACTAAAACAGGTGATCGGCACCTCTCTCCCCCTCCCTGCTAGAGGCACCTCTCTCTCCCTCCCTGCTAGAGGCACCTCTCTCTCCCTCCCTGCTAGAGGCACCTCTCTCTCCCTCCCTGCTAGATGCACCTCTCTCTCCCTCCCTGCTAGAGGCACCTCTCTCTCTCTCTCCCTGCTAGAGGCACATCTCTCTCTCTCTCCCCCTCCCTGCTAGAGGCACGTCTCTCTCTCTCCCTCCCTGCTAGAGGCACGTCTCTCTCCCTCTCTGCTAGAGGCACTTCTCTCTCCCTCCCTGCTAGAGGCACCTCTCTCTCTCTCCCTCCCTGCTAGAGGCACCTCTCTCTCTCTCCCTCCCTGCTAGAGGCACGTCTCTCTCCCTCCCTGCTAGAGGCACGTCTCTCTCCCTCCCTGCTAGAGGCACCTCTCTCTCTCTCCCTCCCTGCTAGAGGCACCTCTCTCTCTCCCTCCCTGCTAGAGGCACCTCTCTCTCTCTCCCTCCCTGCTAGAGGCACCTCTCTCTCTCTCCCTCCCTGCTAGAGGCACGTCTCTCTCTCTCCCTCCCTGCTAGAGGCACGTCTCTCTCTCTCCCTCCCTGCTAGAGGCACGTCTCTCTCTCTCCCTCCCTGCTAGAGGCACGTCTCTCTCTCTCCCTCCCTGCTAGAGGCACGTCTCTCTCTCTCCCTCCCTGCTAGAGGCACGTCTCTCTCTCTCCCTCCCTGCTAGAGGCACGTCTCTCTCTCTCCCTCCCTGCTAGAGGCACGTCTCTCTCTCTCCCTCCCTGCTAGAGGCACGTCTCTCTCTCTCCCTCCCTGCTAGAGGCACGTCTCTCTCTCTCCCTCCCTGCTAGAGGCACGTCTCTCTCTCTCCCTCCCTGCTAGAGGCACGTCTCTCTCTCTCCCTCCCTGCTAGAGGCACGTCTCTCTCTCTCCCTCCCTGCTAGAGGCACGTCTCTCTCTCTCCCTCCCTGCTAGAGGCACGTCTCTCTCTCTCCCTCCCTGCTAGAGGCACGTCTCTCTCCCTCCCTGCTAGAGGCACGTCTCTCTCCCTCCCTGCTAGAGGCACGTCTCTCTCCCTCCCTGCTAGAGGCACGTCTCTCTCCCTCCCTGCTAGAGGCACGTCTCTCTCCCTCCCTGCTAGAGGCACGTCTCTCTCCCTCCCTGCTAGAGGCACGTCTCTCTCCCTCCCTGCTAGAGGCACGTCTCTCTCCCTCCCTGCTAGAGGCACCTCTCTCTCCCTCCCTGCTAGAGGCACGTCTCTCTCCCTCCCTGCTAGAGGCACCTCTCTCTCCCTCCCTGCTAGAGGCACCTCTCTCTCCCTCCCTGCTAGAGGCACGTCTCTCTCCCTCCCTGCTAGAGGCACGTCTCTCTCCCTCCCTGCTAGAGGCACGTCACTCTCCCTCCCTGCTAGAGGCACGTCTCTCTCCCTCCCTGCTAGAGGCACGTCTCTCTCCCTCCCTGCTAGAGGCACGTCTCTCTCCCTCCCTGCTAGAGGCACGTCTCTCTCCCTCCTCTCACACTTCATCGGCTTCGATTAATAAAGTAGTTTAAAAAATATGACTTTTCTTTTTTCCTGACTCAGATCGGGTCTGGATCCAACCATGTCAATATGAAAAGGGTCTAGTTGTCCTCAGTCTCTATATTAAATACAATAATTGATGCACTTCGGGTTCGGGTGGGACAGTCCCAGGTCCAGTTCGGGACAGGTCCAACCTTTTGAACTCGTGAAGACCTCTAGTCTGAGGGGCTGTGATTGGCTAGATGCTTCTTCACTCTCTGGCATCACCACGGTGATGAGGTGCTCTGATTGGCTAGATGCTTCTTCACTCTCTGGCATCACCATGGTGATGAGGGGCTCTGATTGGCTAGTTGCCTCTTTGCTCTCTGGTGTCACAATTGTAACGAGGGCGGGGCCTGGGCAACGCGGCTTTGGAAGAGGGTCAGTTGATCGAGCAGTGGGAGGGGCATGTCTCTGATGACCAATGGAAGGTCTTCATGGAGCAGAGGGTAGATGACTACACTGAGGGCCGGACGCTCCACAGAGAACCTAGAGGAAGGAGAGGACTTCATTATATAACTACCCTCATATAGAACTACCCTCATATAGAACTACTCTCATATAGAACTACCCTCATATAGAACTACCCTCAAATAGAACTACCCTCATATAGAACTATATTTATATAGAACTATCATCATATAGAAATACCCTCATATAGAACTACCCTCATATAGAACTATAATTATATAGAACTATAATTATATAGAACTATCCTCACATAGAACTATCCTCATATAGAACTACCCTCATATAGAACTACCCTCATATAGAACTACCCTCATATAGAACTACCCTCATATAGAACTACCCTCATATAGAACTATCATTATAAAGAACTATAATTATATAGAACTATCCTCATATATATAACTATCCTCATATAGAACTATAATTATATAGAACTATCCTCATATAGAACTATCCTCATATAGAACTATCCTCATATAGAAAGAACTATAATTATATAGAACTATCCTCACATAGAACTATCCTCATATAGAACTACCCTCATATAGAACTATCCTCATATAGAACTATCCTCATATAGAACTACCCTCATATAGAACTATCCTCATATAGAACTACCCTCATATAGAACTATCCTCATATAGAACTACCCTCATATAGAACTACCCTCATATAGAACTACCCTCATATAGAACTATCATTATAAAGAACTATCCTTATATAGAACTATCTTCATATAGAACTATAATTATATAGAACTATCCTCATATATAACTATCCTCATATAGAACTATAATTATATAGAACTATCCTCATATAGAACTATCCTCATATAGAACTATCCTCATATAGAACTATAATTATATAGAACTATCAGTGTATAGAACTATCATTGTATAGAACTATCCTCATATAGAACTATAATTATATAGAACTATCCTCATATATAACTATCCTCATATAGAACTATCCTCATATAGAACTATCCTCATATAGAACTATCCTCATATAGAACTATAATTATATAGAACTATCCTCATATATAACTATCCTCATATAGAACTATAATTATATAGAACTATCCTCATAAATAACTATCCTCATATAGAACTATCCTCATATATAACTATCCTCATATATAACTATAATTATATAGAACTATCCTCATATAGAACTATCCTCATATAGAGCTATCCTCATATAGAACTATCCTCATATAGAACTATCCTCATATAGAACTATCCTCATATAGAACTATCCTCATATAGAACTATCCTCATATAGAGCTATCCTCATATAGAACTACCCTCATATAGAACTATCCTCATATAGAACTATAATTATATAGAACTATCCTCATATATAACTATCCTCATATAGAACTATAATTATATAGAACTATCCTCATATATAACTATCCTCATATAGAACTATCCTCATATATAACTATCCTCATATATAACTATAATTATATAGAACTATCCTCATATAGAACTATCCTCATATAGAGCTATCCTCATATAGAACTATCCTCATATAGAACTATCCTCATATAGAACTATCCTCATATAGAACTATCCTCATATAGAACTATAATTATATAGAACTATCCTCATATAGAACTATCCTCATATAGAACTATCCTCATATAGAACTATCATTAAAAATAACTATAATTATATAGAACTATCATTATATTATCATTATATAGAACTATCATTATATAGCATTATCCCCATATAGAACTATCATTATATAGAACTATCCTCATATAGAACTATCATTATATAGAACTATCATTATATAGAACTATCATTATAAAGAACTATCCTTATATAAAACTATCCTCATAGAGAACTATCCTCATAGAGAACTATCCTCATATAGAACTATCCTCATATAGAACTATCCTCATATAGAACTATCCTCATATAGAACTATCATTATATTATCATCATATAGAACTATCCTCATATAGAACTATCATTATATTATCATTATATAGAACTATCCTCATATAGAACTATCCTCATATAGAACTATCCTCATATAGAACTATCATCATATAGAACTACCCTCATATAGAACTACCCTCATATAGAACTATCCTCAAATAGAACTATCCTCATATAGAACTATCCTCATATAGAACTATCCTCATATAGAACTATCCTTATATAGAACTATCATTATATAATCATTCTCATATAGAACTATCCTCATATAGAACGATCATTATATAATCATTACATAGAACTATCCTCATATAGAACTATCCTCATATAGAACTATCATTATATAAAACTATCATTAAAAAGAACTATCCTCATATGATGAACTATCATTATATAGAGCTATCCTCATATAGAACTATCCTCATATAGAACTATCCTCATATAGAACTATCATTATATAATCCTTATATAGAACTATCGGTATATAGAACTATCCTCATATAGAACTATCCTCATATAGAACTATCCTCATATAGAACTATCCTCATATAGAACTACCCTCATATAGAACTATCCTCATATAGAACTATCATTATATAATCCTTATATAGAACTATCGGTATATAGAACTATCCTCATATAGAACTATCCTCATATAGAACTACCCTCATATAGAACTACCCTCATATAGAACTATCATTATATAATCCTTATATAGAACTACCCTCATATAGAACTACCCTCATATAGAACTACCCTCATATAGAACTATCCTCATATAGAACTATCATTATATTATCATTATATAGAACTATCCTCATAGAACTATCCTCATATAGAACTATCCTCATATAGAACTACCCTCATATAGAACTACCCTCATATAGAACTATCCTCATATAGAACTATCATTATATAATCCTTATATAGAACTATCGGTATATAGAACTATCCTCATATAGAACTATCCTCATATAGAACTACCCTCATATAGAACTACCCTCATATAGAACTATCATTATATAATCCTTATATAGAACTACCCTCATATAGAACTACCCTCATATAGAACTACCCTCATATAGAACTACCCTCATATAGAACTACCCCCATATAGAACTACCCTCATATAAAACTACCCTCATTTAAACTACCCTCATATAAAACTACCCTCATATAGAACTACCCTCATATAGAACTACCCTCATATAGAACTACCCTCATATAGAACTACCCTCATATAGAACTACCCTCATATAGAACCACCCTCATATGATGAACTATCATTATATAGAGCTATCCTCATATAGAACTATCCTCATATAATCATAATATAGAACTATTATTATATAGAACTATCCTCATATAGAACGAATATTATATAATCATTACATAGAACTATCCTCATATAGAACTATCATTGTATAGAACTATCAGTATATAGAACTATCAGTGTATAGAACTATCAGTGTATAGAACTATTGTATAGAACTATCCTCATATAGAACTATCAGTATATAGAACTATCAGTGTATAGAACTATCATTGTATAGAACTATCATTATATAGAACTATCATTACATAGAACTATCAGTATATAGAACTATCCTACCATTGATGTCATCCTTTTCTGTTGAGAGAATTTGACTGACAGACTCACCGAACAGACCGAGAGACTTACAGACTCTCCACCGGCCAGACAGAGAGACAGACTCACCGATCAGACAGACAGACAGACTCCCCACCGGCCAGACAGAGAGCCAGACTCCCCACCGGCCAGACAGAGAGACAGATTCACCGATCAGACAGACAGACTCCCCACCGGCCAGACAGAGAGACAGACTCCCCACCGAACAGACAGAGAGCCAGACTCCCCACCGGCCAGACAGAGAGACAGACTCCCCACCGGCCAGACAGAGAGACAGACTCCCCACCGGCCAGACAGAGAGACAGACTCACCGATCAGACAGACAGAGAAACAGACTCCCCAGTTAGACAGACAGACTCACCACCAGTCAGACAGAGAGACAGACTCCCCAGTCAGACAGACAGACTCACCACCAGTCAGACAGAGAGACAGACTCCCCAGACAGAGAGACAGACTCCCCAGACAGAGAGACAGACTCTCCACCAGACAGTCAGACAGACAGAGACCGACTCACCGGTCAAACAGAGAGACAGAGAGACTCCCCACCAGACAGAGAGACAGACAGACTCCCCACCAGACAGAGTACAGACTCACAAGACAGAGAGACATACTCCCCACCGGCCAGACAGAGAGACAGACTCACCAGTCAGACAGACTCACCAGTCAGAGAGACAGACCCACCAGACAGAGAGACAGACTCACCACCAGTCAGACAGACAGAGACAGAGAGACAGACTCACCACCAGACAGACAGACTCACCGGTCTAGCAGTGTTTTCTGTAGCGTCCGACACGCCACCAGAGTTCCGCCCAAGAACATGTGACACACCATGACGTCACGGCAACACTCCATGAAGGTAACCACGGCAGCGGGGTGGAAGGTTCCGTTCCGCGAGATGAGACAGAGGCGGCGGAGACGAGAACAACATGACAACGCCTCCCAGAATGCACCGTTACACACCAGGTAGGGCTGCTCCAACCTACCCACACACACATTATATACAGTACCAGTCAAAAGTTGACACACCTACTCATTCCAGGGTTTTCTTTATTTTTACTATTTTCTCATCGAAGAATAATAGTGAAGACATCAAAACTATGAAATAACACATATGGAATCATGTAGTAACCAATAAAGTGTAAAACAAATCAAAAATATATTTTATATTTGAGATTCTTCAAAGTAGCCACTCTTTGTCTTGATAACTTTGCCTTGATGACAGCTTTGCACACTCTTGGCACTCTCTCAACCAGCTTCATGAGGTAGTCACCTGGAATGCATTTCAATTAACAGGTGCGCCTTGTTAAAAGTTCACGTGGAATTTATTTCCTTCTTAATGCGTTTGAGCCAATCAGTTGTGTTGTGACAAGGTAGGGGTGGTATACAGAAGAAGTCCATATTAAATGGCAAGAACAGCTCAAATAAGCAAATAAGCAAAGAGAAACGACAGTCCATCATTACTTTAAGACATGAAGGTCAGTCCATCCGGAAAATTTCAAGAACTTTAAAAGTTTCTTTAAGTGCAGTTGTTAAAACCTGGCAGCTACATTAAATAGTACTCGCAAAACACCAGTCTCAACGTCAACAGTGAAGAGGCGACTCCGGGATGCTGGCCTTCTAGGCAGAGTTGCAAAGACAAAGCCTTATCTCAGACTGGCCAATAAAAATAAAAGATTAAGATGGGCAAGAAGGCCAGCATCCCGGAGTCGCCTCTTCACTGTTGACGTTGAGACTGGACAGAGGAACTCTGCCTAGAAGGCCAGCATCCCGGAGTCGCCTCTTCACTGTTGACGTTGAGACTGGTGTTTTGCGAGTACTATTTAATGTAGCTGCCAGTTGAGGACGTTTCTCAAACGAGACACTCTAATGTACTTGTCCTCTTGCTCAGTTGTGCACCGGGGCCTCCCACTCCTCTTTAATGTGTATAATGTGTATAGCAATTTGTGGCTAATTAAGAACAGAAAGGCCTGTTGATATATAATGTATAATAGTATATATAATGTACATAATAGTATATATAATGTATATAATGTATAATGTAAATGTAATGTAAATATATAATGTATATATATAATGTGTATAATGTATATAATGTGCATAATGAGTGTATAATAGTATATATAATGTGTATTATGTATATAATGTATAATGTAAATGTAATGTAAATATATAATGTGTATAATGTATATAATGTGTATAATGCATGTATAATAGTATATATAATGTACATAATAGTATATATAATGTACATAATAGTATATATAATGTACATAATAGTATATATAATGTACATAATAGTATATATAATGTATGTAAATATAATGTATAATATATATAATGTATTAGTATATAATGCAAATATAATGTATAATATATATAATGTAAATATATATAATAGTATATATATAATGTGTATAATGTGTATATAATGTATATAATGTCTATGTATATATAAAGTGTATAATGTATTTAATGTGTATAATGTATATAATAGTATATATAATGTGTATAATGTATATATAATGTATATAATGTCTATGTATATATAATGTGTATAATGTATTTAATGTGTATAATGTATATAATAGTATATATAATGAATATAGTGTGTATATAATAGTATATATAATGTATATAATGTGTATATAATAGTATATATAATGTATATAATGTGTATATAATAGTATATATAATGTATATAATGTGTATATAATAGTATATATAATGTATATAATGTGTATATAATAGTATATATAATGTATATAATGTGTATATAATAGTATATATAATGTATATAATGTGTATATAATAGTATATATAATGTATATAATGTGTATATGTAATGTATATATTGTGTATATAATATATAGAACAGTTTGTAGCTAGTAAAGATCAGAAAGGCCTGTTGATGTGTATATATATATATATATATATAAATAATGAAAATTATAATATTGTAGTAATATAATATTATAATATAGTAATACTTGTGTGCAGTTCCTCAGTGTGTATGTAGTCTCACCGTAGCTGTGTGAGCTGGGTGCAGTTCCTCAGTGTGTATGTAGTCTCACCGTAGCTGTGTGAGCTGGGTGCAGTTCCTCAGTGTGTCCAGCAGGGAGGCGCTGTAGTTCCAGGTCTTTAAAGACCCCAGGTTGGCCAGAGATAATGCCTGTAGGTCCCGGCAGTGCTCAGCCACCTGTACCAGCCCAGTCCCCTTCAGGACCCCCGGCAGCCCCGCCAGCGTCAGCCTCCGCAGCCCCCGGAACCCCCGGAGAGCCGCAACGTGCGTGTCCCCCACCCCGCGAGCGTTCACACACGTCCTCTGATCCACACACACCCTGGCACAGGGCTCAAGACGCGGCAGTGCGGAGATGAAGCCCGGTCCTGTTATCTCCAGAACCTCCAGACAGGGGCAGCCGGCAAGCAGGGTACCCAGCCCAGAGGTGCCCTCCCTGGGGAGAGAGTCCCCGGAGCCTGGCCTGTAGGTCTGGAGCCCCACGCGGGACGGCTTCCTCAGTCCCAGCAGCAGAGAGGAGGGGGAGGGGGAAGGGGACGGTGTGTGTGACCCGTCCGACAGGGCGCACGCGGGCAGCGCCAGAGAACGGAGGTGTGTGAGTTTGGACAGGCTGGTACACAGGTGTGTGTTGGCCTCCAGCCCAGGTGTGTGTGCGTTGTCATGGTGATAGTGTGTGTGTAACAGGTTGAGGTGTGACAGATTGGGACAGCAAATAACCAGCCGGCTCATCGCCTCGGCAACAAGCTCCTCCTCTCCCCGCGCTCTACTGCACTCTGGATAATTGGAGGTGTGGCCTATACCACTAAGATTCAGGCTGACCAATCGCGTCGAGTCTCTCACTCCAGTGCCAGTCAGCGATTGGATGACAGTTTGTCGTAACGTGGGGCAACGGGAGAAGTTCAGGTGCTTGGGAGCGTTGCTAAGAAGGACCCGTCCTAGCGACGTGGCGTCCAACCAGGAGCGAGGCAACTGCAGGGCTTCCAGGTCGCCATGCTGAACGAGGCTATGGGCCAATGAGGACGCAGCAGGCCAGTGGGCGGGGTTTGGACCAGGAACTGAAACCAGGAAGGAGCGGAGACGCTCCGGAACACGAACACTGAACACAGCGAGGTAGAGGAGGAGGAGAGTCTGGTTCACCTACACACACACACACACATTATAAACACACACACACACATTATAAACACACACACACACACACACACACACACACACACATTATAAACACCCTGACCTTACCTCTCCAGGTGCCAGACAGGCAGTAAACTCCTCCAGCTGTTGGTAGTGAGGAACACTGCTCTGACCCATCATCAACTGGCAACACATACTGGTACCCTCCCTACACACACACACACACACACACACACATTATAAATACACACATTATAAACACACACACACACACACTATAAACACACACATTATAAACACACACACACACTATAAACACACACATTATAAACACACACACATTATAAACACACACACATTATAAACACACACACATTATAAACACACACACACTATAAACACACACACTATAAACACACACACTATAAACACACACATTATAAACACACAGTCAAACCAGAGAGGTTTCAGTTGAAAGGTGCCACCTGGTGACGTCAGGTATGTCCAGCTGCAGCTGCAGACTGAAGAGGCTGGAGCAGCAGGGAACGACCCCGTAACTGGGCGTCAGGACCGTCTGTCTCAGCGCCGAAAGCCGAGACAGCGAATCACGGGCCTCCCCACTCAGCTGGGCGGAATCGAAGCCAGGCGATACGTCAAAAGCGAGAGATCGGAGGATGGGGAGGGATGAGAGGAGGCGGGACAGACGCAGGGAGGTGACGCGACAACCTGATAGGTCCAGACGCAACAGGGAGCGACAGCGAATCAGGCGGTCGATGGTAGAACCCGACAGCCAATAACAGCCGCTAAGGCTGAGGGACTGCACGTGATTGGATAGATGCTTCAGCACCTGGCGAATAGCTCCGTCATCTGCCTGAAGAGGGAAGTCAGAGAATTAAGATAAAATTATTTGTTGCAGTGTGTGTGTGTGTGTGTGTATGAGCGTGTGTGTGTGTGTGTGTGTTTGTGTTACCGTGTATTCTTCAGACAGTGTGACCGTGGTCAGCAGTGTCTTGTCATAGCAGAGCGTGTGTGTGTGTGTGTGTGTGTGTGTGTGTTACCGTGTATTCTTCAGACAGTGTGACCGTGGTCAGCAGTGTCTTGTCATAGCAGAGAGTGTGTAGCTTGCGGCAGGTCCGGGAAACGTTATTCACGAGGTCAGAGGTCGAGACATAGCGCAGGATACTTAACAAGATCTCATCGGAGAAGTCTGACATCCCGATCGACCCCGACACCACCCCTATCCCATCCTCTACACACACAGCCTGGGGAAGAAAAAAAAAAGAAAGAGAGAGACAGAGAGAGAGGGAGAGAGACAGAGAGAGAGGGAGAGAGACAGAGAGGGAGAGAGACAGAATGAGAGACAGAATTACAGTTCTACCTAGTATTCACTGACAGACTTGATGAGCTGTTTTGACTGGTTCCCTCTATCCTCTGAGGATATGTAGAATTTAAAATCGCTGATACGAGTTCCCTCTACCCTCTGAGGATATGTAGAACTGAAATCACTGAATCAGGGCTCCCGAGTGGCGCAGCGGTCGAAGGCACTGCATCTGTCGTCCCCGGTTCGAATCCAGGCTGCATCACATCCGGCCGTGATTGGGAGTCCCATAGGGCGGCGACACAGCGTCTTCCGGGTTCGGCCGGTGTAGGCCGTCATTGGGAGTCCCATAGGGCAGCGACACAACGTCTTCCGGGTTTGGCCGGTGTAGGCCGTGATTGGGAGTCCCACAGAGCGGCGACACAACGTCTTCCGGGTTTGGCCGGTGTAGGCCGTGATTGGGAGTCCCACAGGGCGGCGACACAACGTCTTCCGGGTTTGGCCGGTGTAGGCCGTGATTGGGAGTCCCACAGGGCGGCGACACAACGTCTTCCGGGTTTGGCCGGTGTAGGCCGTGATTGGGAGTCCCACAGGGCGGCGACACAACGTCTTCCGGGTTCGGCCGGTGTAGGCCGTCATTGTCAATAATCATTTGTTCTTAACTGTCTTGCCTAGTTAAATAAAGGTTAAATAGGATAGGATAGGATCTTATGTTATATTCAGAGGTAGACTGGCTCTGGCAGTCAAGTACTCAATCTAAACGTCATGTTTTTATTTATTATTTTACCTTTATTTAACTAGGCAAGTCAGTTAAAGAACAAATTCTTATTTACAATGACAGCCTAGGAACAGTGGGTTAACTGCCTTGTTCAGGGGCAGAACAACAGATTTCTACCTTGTCAGCTCGGGGATTCGATCTAGCAACCTTTCGGTTACTGGCCAAACGCTCTAACCACTAGACTACCTACCTCCTCTACACTCTAACCACTAGGCTACCTGCCTCCTCTACACTCTAACCACTAGACTACCTACCTCCTCTACACTCTAACCACTAGACTACCTGCCTCCTCTACACTCTAACCACTAGGCTACCTGCCTCCTCTACACTCTAACCACTAGGCTACCTACCTCCTCTACACTCTAACCACTAGGCTACCTGCCTCCTCTACACTCTAACCACTAGACTACCTACCTCCTCTACACTCTAACCACTAGACTACCTACTTCCTCTACACTCTAACCACTAGGCTACCTGCCTCCTCTACACTCTAACCACTAGACTACCTACCTCCTCTACACTCTAACCACTAGACTACCTACCTCCTCTACACTCTAACCACTAGACTACCTACCT
Organism: Oncorhynchus clarkii lewisi; assembly: GCF_045791955.1. Taxonomy (NCBI): domain Eukaryota; kingdom Metazoa; phylum Chordata; class Actinopteri; order Salmoniformes; family Salmonidae; genus Oncorhynchus; species Oncorhynchus clarkii. Next base: position 178,509 of record NC_092159.1, on the reverse strand, counting down.
CCTCTACACTCTAACCACTAGGCTACCTGCCTCCTCTACACTCTAACCACTAGACTACCTACCTCCTCTACACTCTAACCACTAGACTACCTACCTCCTCTACACTCTAACCACTAGACTACCTACCTCCTCTACACTCTAACCACTAGGCACCTGTCGCCCCAAAATCATGGGGGCTGAATACTTTCCAAAGGCACTTTATATTTCTTTAACAGTCCATTCTTGGGCTAATATTGGGCCACCTTCACAAGTCTAGCAAGCCCGCGGTGTGACAGTTGGCTAGCTACTAGTCTTGATTAAATCAGGCTGTAATACACAAGTCTAGCTAGCCCGTGGTGTGACAGTTGGCTAGCTACTAGTCTTGATTAAATCAGGCTGTAATACACAAGTCTAGCTAGCCCGTGGTGTGACAGTTGGCTAGCTGCTAGTCTTGATTAAATCAGGCTGTAATACACAAGTCTAGCTAGCCCGTGGTGTGACAGTTGGCTAGCTACTAGTCTTGATTAAATCAGGCTGTAATAGACAAGTCTAGCTAGCCCGTGGTGTGACAGTTGGCTAGCTACTAGTCTTGATTAAATCAGGCTGTAATACACAAGTCTAGCTAGCCCGTGGTGTGACAGTTGGCTAGCTGCTAGTCTTGATTAAATCAGGCTGTAATACACAAGTCATTGGTACATACAGCCTGACACTAATGCAATGTCATGTAAATGTTCCTTTCAAGCGAAGAGAATGATGAATAAAAATGCATGTACAACTCTACAGGTTGTCTTTGTGGTTGTCCTTCAGCGGCTCGAAAGTTTTCACAAAACATCCACAGGAAAGTTTTGTTCACCCAACTTTTAGTTATTGTTATTATTGTTTACTTTTTTAGAGCCAAAAGGTACAGCGTCTATAGAAAGTCTACACTTAAATATAAAAATGGTGGCGGCAGCATCATGTTATGGGTATGCTTGTCACCTGGGAAGTTTGTCAGGAACAAAAGAAATGAACAAAGCCCAGGTAAAAAAGTTAGAGCAAAACCCACTTCAGTCTTCTGAAAATCGAACCAATGTTTGTTTTTTTTTATTCTGCAAGAACGGCTTTCCAAAACATGTTGAGTGTTCCTGAGTAGTCTCAGTCCTGACAAATTTGCTCAATTATTATTATTATTTTTTTTTTTACACCTGAGACAAGGTTTGAATTTCGCTGTCCATCGATGATCCCCAACCAGATTTACTGACTATGGATGTGGTGCCCTAAGAGTTTGAAGAAAGTAAAAATGATTCACAGCTGTAAAAGCTGACAAAGGTGCTATAGATCTTAAATTTGGATAATGTTCCATTTCTTTCATTTTGAAAAGATGGTTGTAAAAGTCTAATTTAATCCCTTTTTAAATGTCAAGGCATTTACACAGCATACTATGACATTCTAGACGATTCTGTGCATCCAACTTTGTGGCAACAGTTTGGGGAAGGTCCTCTCCTGTTTCAACATGACAATGTTCCTCCGTGAACAAAGCGAGGTCCAAACAGAAACGGTTTGTCGATATCGCTGTAGAAGAACTTAGAAAAGCCCTGACCTCAACCCCAACGCACCTTTGGAATTGGAACGCCGACTGAGAGCAAGGCCTTAATAGCCCAACATCATTGCCCGACCTGAATGGAAGAAAGTCCCAGCAGCTATGTCCCAACATCTAGCGGAAAGCCTTCACAGAAGAGTGGAGGCTGTTATAGCAGCAATGTTCCTACATCTAGTGGAAAGCCTTCCCAGAAGAGTGGAGGCTGTTATAGCAAAGGGGGACCAACTCCATAATAATGCCCATCGACGAGCAGGTATCCACATACTTTTAGTCATGTAATATACCTACCAGATCAGATCTCTATTAAGGAACATTTTCATGTGTCGTTTCAGACTGTAACTAACTTATACATTGAACATGAATTGCGTATTACCAGCCTGATTAAGCCGAATAGCTAGTTACCGGCTATCAACAGCACACTTTCACCCAAATATCATACTCACGCAATGCCTTTATTTCCATTTGACAACCGATAAAAATGAAATAAAATCAGACATTGAGTTCGCTGACAAGACAGCGCCAGAGTAGATAGCTAACAAGCTAAGACCGGTAGACAGCTAACAGTAAACCAGCTAGTTTTACTAACGTTACACTGGTTATTCTAACCAACCTGTACAATTTGATTGTCCATATCTTCATCCAATACTCTTCCGTTAACAGACGAAGTCATAGTTTTTTTGTGTGTGTTTTTAATCAGTGCATGTCTACCAGCAGAGAACTAGCTTCATGTGACAGGAACGACCGGAAGTAAAACGCTGCGTTTCACCGGAACATTTTCCGGAAGTCACACCTACAAAGTCTTCCCCAGAGAGGGTTGTCTTCCCTATAAAAAAAAAAACGAATGTAATTTCACTCCAAAATGGTTCATACTAGCTAATAAAATAAACAAATGACTTCAATTCTCCTTTAGGGCCTCAATTGGCAATTATTGTTAATGTTTTCATTATGGGAAACAAGTTCCTATTTAAGAGGAAAGATCATATCTTGTCTGTCTTGCCCAATAGAGAAGGAAAGGTGTGACATCTGTGTATCTATTATGTAGCCATTATGGGGTCTGTGACAGAATGGGGATCGCCAGTGACGCCCCATCATTCAGGGCAGGTCCCTGTTTTGAGCCCCATATGTTTTTTTTTTTGTGGGTGGGGGCTTGTCTGTTTCACATGTTATTTTGGCATTAATACGTGTCACATATCAGTTTGCAAACAATGTAAAATATATATAATTGAGTTAATAAAGCCGCATACAAACATGGTCTCTGTTTTCTAGAGTAAGGCAGCTCCAACATGCAGGTGTTTCAGACTAGCTCAGTGCTTCCTGTGGTGGTGGGGAGAGCCAGCAAAAGACATAGGAGCATTGCGCTGTAATTGGCTCAGTGTTCTGTCACTCATGGGGACACAACGTCACCGCCAAGTCCAAGGGTAGAGCTCGAAAATTCAAGCCCCTTGGGTGCTGCCATAGAGTTACATTAGAAGTGCCCATCCAAGAAGGCTCCGGGTCATTGGCCACAGATGACAAATCATGTTATATCTACAGTAGCTTTGATTGGACTGATGTCATACTTTCAGTCTTAGCTAGCAGTTATGAAGTCGACAATCTACTGGCAAATCCTTGTCATGAGATAAATGAGAACATAGATAAAATGTATCGGTGCTCATCGACCATTAACATCACACAAGCTGGAAATCGCAAAATTCAACGAGGGATTTGGAAGGAATCAGTAGCTAACTGCAAGCATTAGCCTGCTATTCATTTCTAAGAATAAGGGTCTCTTTTCCTATTATAAAATTAAACATTCAACATTGGCCATGCTGTCAATGAATTTAATGTATTTAATTTAACTAGGCAAGTCAGTTAAGAACAACTTCGTATTTACAATGACGGCCTACCCCGGGCCAATAATTTGCCACCCTATGCGACTCCCAATCACAGCCGGATGTGATGCAGTCGGGATGATTTGTGCCACGTTCAAAACTGTTAACTTCAAAATCTGACTTTAGTGAGTTCAAGACAACTGGGGAAAACAAGCTACGACTGGGGAAACACTCTGAAATTTCATCCGAAAAGGTCTCGTCTGCTGCAGAAATGTAATATGCAGGGAGAGCTGTATACTGTAGCTAAGTAATACTAAGTGTGTTGTGTAGGAAGCGGTTAGTAGCCCATGTGCCTCACCCTAATAATTTGGCCTACTGTTCTGACTTGGTTCTTTACTTGACTATAACCTGTTTGTGAGAAGTGTAATATTGTAAGAGCCTTCATTTCTCCTACGGTTCTGACTTGGTGTACAGGGAGAACACTAATAACAGACCATGTTGTGAATTCTGTCGCTGTACTTCACAGGGCAGGAAGGCAGAAGGAGCGGGATGTTACCAAAACAGACGGTACCCAGTACAACCGGATCAACACCATGGAGGAAGGCAGAAGAACACCCATTTCAATAGACATGGAGGAAGGCAGAAGAGAGAACAACCATTTCAATAGACATGTGCACTTTATTAGTTGTGTTGGTCCACAACAGGAGCCCCCTGCCCCACCCTACACCCCCCCAGAGAGAGGAACACCTCTCAGAATGGTCAAACCTCTTCTTGCATAACAACAAACTGGACCATGTATCGATAAGACAGAAAATACAAAAACAATATTGTTTTTATATCAATTAAATCATTTACATTAAGCTTTCCCCCCTCCACACAAAGCCCCAAATACAGCCCTATCCCCTAGGTAATGCACTAGATCCCTATGGGCCCTGGTCACTAGCGCACTAGGTAGGGGATAGGGGTGGACAGCAACACCTCCATAGAGGTCAATAAGGTGGTGGAACATAAACATTAGACTGTAACTAACAGGACATGTGGAGAGTCATGACCGTCAGACAACATCACATCCTGTCCATCCAGCCAAACAGGGAGGCTCTCAGACAGACCGACCGCAGGAGAAGACACGCCAGTGGAGGGGGAGATCTGACAGGCAACACCGACAGAGTCTTCATTGGAATGGGAAGGAGGAGAGAGTCTGTACGGGTCGGGTTGTTTAGAAGCATTTACGGTGGACGATGGAGGGACCAGACTCGTCGTACTCCTGCTTGCTGATCCACATCTGCTGGAAGGTGGAGAGAGAAGCCAAGATGGAGCCTCCGATCCAGACAGAGTATTTACGCTCTGGAGGGGCGATGATCTGGAGGAGAGACGGGGGAGGGGGAACACATTAACATGAGTACAGACCTTCACACTGTAGTTGTAGCATCAGGTAATGCTGCTAACTACAGGAGGAAGCAGACCAATGGTTCAGAGACGTGGACTTGGTTTATTTAGTCACCTTGATCTTCATGGTGGAGGGGGCCAGAGAGGTGATCTCCTTCTGCATCCGGTCAGCGATGCCGGGGTACATGGTGGTTCCTCCGGACAGCACCGTGTTGGCGTACAGGTCCTTACGGATGTCCACGTCACACTTCATGATGGAGTTGAAGGTGGTCTCGTGGATACCGCAAGACTCCATACCTGGAGAGAGAGAGGAGACAAAATGGCCGTCACTACGGGGCAACCGCAACACAAGATGGCTGCCAGATGGACACGGATCAGCTGATCCAGAGAGGTTAGTTAAGAGACTCACCGAGGAAGGAGGGCTGGAAGAGGGCCTCTGGGCAGCGGAACCTCTCGTTGCCGATGGTGATGACCTGTCCGTCAGGCAGCTCGTAGCTCTTCTCCAGAGAGGAAGAGGAGGCAGCGGTGCCCATCTCCTGCTCAAAGTCCAGCGCCACGTAGCACAGCTTCTCCTTGATGTCTCGTACGATTTCCCTCTCGGCCGTGGTGGTGAAGCTGTAGCCGCGCTCCGTCAGGATCTTCATCAGGTAGTCTGTGAGGTCGCGGCCGGCCAGATCCAGACGCAGGATGGCGTGGGGCAGAGCGTAGCCCTCGTAGATGGGTACTGTGTGGGTCACGCCGTCACCGGAGTCCATGACGATACCGGTGGTACGGCCAGAGGCGTACAGGGACAACACGGCCTGGATGGCCACGTACATGGCAGGGGTGTTGAAGGTCTCAAACATGATCTGGAGACGAGAGAGGAGAAGGGGGACGTGAGTCACAGTGCTGGAGGACTACAGTAGAGACAGGAGTCACAGCACCCAGTAGAACATGCTGACCAGTGAGTCACAGTGCTGGAGGACTACAGTAGAGACAGGAGTCACAGCACCCAGTAGAACATGCTGACCAGTGAGTTAGAGGGAAACGGTCATTAGTGAAGAAACACAGCAGCCATTCCTACATTATGTAACGTCAATATAAACCACTAGAGTAGCGCATTCACAGCACGGCCCTACAGGTTAATCTAGGCGGCCCTACAGGTTAATCTAGGCGGCCCTACAGGTTAATCTAGTCAGTCCAGCAGTCAGCAGGGTGCAGAGAGGCAGAAGAGACCTGGAGCTTCCAGAGGGGTGACAGATCAGCTGTAAGGACAGAGGGCCTGGAGGAGAGGAAAGGAAGGGGAGAGGGCAGAACTGAACAGTGGAGGAGATGGGGCAGAACTGAACAGTAAAGGAAGAAGAGAGGGCAGAACTAACCAGTAAAGGTGGAGGAGAGGGACATTACCTGAGTCATCTTCTCCCTGTTGGCTTTGGGGTTGAGGGGGGCCTCGGTGAGCAGGACGGGGTGCTCCTCTGGAGCCACCCTCAGCTCGTTGTAGAAGGTGTGATGCCAGATCTTCTCCATGTCGTCCCAGTTGGTGACGATGCCGTGCTCGATGGGGTACTTCAGAGTCAGGATGCCCCTCTTGCTCTGAGCCTCGTCTCCCACATAGCTGTCCTTCTGGCCCATCCCAACCATCACTCCCTGGAGACACACTCAGGTCAGTGACAACGTACTCCACGGAATGTTAAGGCTGATCTACAGTATTAATGATGTTGATTGGAACGGACCTTAACGTTAATGTTGCATAGCAACAGAACATTAAATTACATGTTATAATATTCTACAGGGAACCATACTAGTGTACTACTACACAATGCAGTCAGTGTAATGTTGACTAGAGACAGAGTCAAATGGTGACAAACATTAGTTCCAATAGCAATGTAACAGTTTTCACATTCAGTATAGCAGATAAAGTTGGTATATTTCAGTTAAATAGCCGAGTTAAATATTACCTGATGTCTGGGGCGACCCACGATGGAGGGGAACACAGCCCGAGGAGCATCATCTCCTGCGAAACCGGCCTTGCACATACCGGAGCCGTTATCAACGACCAGGGCGGCGATTTCATCTTCCATTTCTGCACCGGGAAGAAAAAGACAGAAATGAGACTGACGTCTTTACCGGGGTGCGCCGCCTGCCTGTCACTATTGAGTTGAGCTAGTGTACTATCGGTGAATGACCGCTAGGTGGCGCTGAACAGCAACAGTCCAGACCATTCACCCACAGCGTTTACACAACCAGTCAATTTGCTTTATCGTAAAAATGCATGAACTAAAGTGGCTTTTGAGGCTTAATTTAAGGTTCAGCATAAAGGTTAGTCGTGTAGTTAAGTTGTAAAACTAGAGAGAGTAGAAATAAACGGAGTTGATGACTCGCACCCAGACAGCGCCTCTAGACAAAAGGCTGTGTGTTTTCGGCCGAGGCGTCGCCATATAAGGCAATAGATGGAGCGTCCCCTGACATGTGTTGGTCTGACAGAGGCCACTCCCTGGTCCGGGATAAACAGCCAGACAATAACCCAGGCTAGGTCACAGCTATCCTGAATAAGGTTACACAAGGAGAGGCCACTCCCTGGTCCGGGATAAACAGCCAGACAATAACCCAGGCTAGGTCACAGCTATCCTGAATATGGTTACACAGGGAGAGGTTTCCGTGCTTTCAGATCACACTAAATGCCCATATGTTTTAGGCTTGTAACGTGTGAAATGTTTCCTATTAAAAAAAAGACACATTGACCTCCAAAAAGCACTGACTAATCTGAGCCAAATAGTCATAAAAATACTCAACAAGTTACTCAACATAATCATTGACACATAGGAAGTCAATTACCTCACTTTTAAAAACGAGTCAACAGCCTGACTAATGCATGTGAACTTTAACAGATATCCTTAACCCTCTCAACAGGGCGAGTTTTAAACAAGTCAATCTCCATTATTGGGGAAACGGTCAAAATGTTTTGTACAACCGGTAGCAGGTCATTTCAACAGTGGGGGAGACCTACCATTAAACTACTTTAAATTTACACTAAATGTCAACGATACGACAGACCCCGGTTAACACACCCACTCAGATGTTGAGCTAGATAAATCAAATATATATAAATTACATTTTAAAACATTCAGAAAAAAAATATTTAAAACCCTGTGTAAACTGACCGACGACAGCTAGATAGGAGCATTCACTGAAAACGATACAAGTTAACCAGATAACTTACTTAACTAGTTGTCTACGTTGAAATTTAACAATTAAACATGAATAACATTTTAAAAACACAGTATTACAGCTCTTACCTGTGTTTTAGTGGGGAAAAGTTACCGGTGTTAATCAGATAAACTGTCTCTATTCTCCCTTCTTCCTGCGCAGTGAGAAGCGTAATGAGGAAGTGTTGCCAAGGCTCCGGGTTTTATATCCGTATACGTCGCAACCCCCCTCTATCCATATAAGGCAAACTTTCTGCAGGGCTGCTCCTGATTGGTCGAGGGTGCATCCACTCGGATTGAACGCATTGTGCCACACTGGGCCTCTGCATTGAAAGCACTTGTTTCAAAAGGAGGCAAAATAAAGTGTAGGCCCTTTAATTAATATAACGTTATTAACTACTATACACAATATAACGTCCTAGCTAACATTACAAGGTCATTGATTAGGATAGGTGTCATCGTATTCAACGATTGGCATAATTTATGTATTATCAATAGTTTCTGTCATGGCCACCGTGATTATGGTTAAACTAAGGCGATAGTTAAAGTTAGATATCTAACGTAGAGTGGGTTCTTCCTTTGAAATGGAAGTAGGTTTTGTATTGGTAACCTACTTAAAGATTCAATGTTACAGCTACAAGGTAACTGTAGTCAGGTCGTGATGCGGGGACAATGCAAGGTCCAGCTAACATGTGAGGAATGGTGTTGGTGTAATTTGAGTCAGTGTAAATCTTTGTGGTGTATATACTGACATTCCAGAGGCCCAGGGTCGTTAGGCCCGCTGCCCGCTAGCCTGATAATTAGCTTAACCGGTGTTAAAAACAGAGCCCACATCCCCTACTAGCATGAGACAACACACATCCCTCACTAGACTGAGACCACTCACAACCCCCATTAGACTGAGACCACTCACAACCCCTACTAGACTGAGACAACACACAACCCCTACTAGACTGAGACAACACACATCCCGTACTAGACTGAGACAACACACATCCCCATTAGACTGAGACAACACACAACCCCTACTAGACTGAGACAACACACAACCCCTACTAGACTGAGACAACACACATCCCCATTAGACTGAGACAACACACAACCCCCATTAGACTGAGACAACACACATCCCTACTAGACTGAGACAACACACAACCCCTACTAGACTGAGACAACACGCATCCCCTAATAGACTGAGACAACACACAACCCCTACTAGACTGAGACAACAAACAACCCCTACTAGACTGAGACAACACACATCCCCTACTAGACTGAGACAACACACAACCCCCACTAGACTGAGACAACACACAACCCCCATTAGACTGAGACAACACACAACCCCCACTAGACTGAGACAACACACAACCCATACTAGACTGAGACCACTCACAACCCCTACTAGACTGAGACAACACACAACCCCCACTAGACTGAGACAACACACAACCCCTACTAGACTGAGACAACACACAACCCCCATTAGACTGAGACAACACACAACCCCCTACTAGACTGAGACAACACACAACCCCTACTAGACTGAGACAACTCACAACCCCTACTAGACTGAGACCACTCACAACCCCTACTAGACTGAGACAACACACAACCCCTACTAGACTGAGACAACGCACAACCCCCACTAGACTGAGACAACACACAACCCCCATTAGACTGAGACAACACACAACCCCCACTAGACTGAGACAACACACAACACGCAAACCCTACTAGACTGAGACAACACACATCCATCACTAGACTGAGACAACACACATCCCCCACTAGACTGAGACAACACACAACACACATCCCCCACTAGACTGAGACAACACACAACACACAACCCCTACTAGACTGAGACAACACACAACCCCTACTAGACTGAGAGAACACACAACACACAACCCCCACTAGACTGAGACAACACACATCCCCTACTAGACTGAGACAACACACATCCCCTACTAGACTGAGACAACACACAACACGCAAACCCTACTAGACTGAGACAACACACATCCCTCACTAGACTGAGACAACACACATCCCCCACTAGACTGAGACAACACACAACCCCTACTAGACTGAGACAACACACAACCCCCATTAGACTGAGACAACACACAACCCCCACTAGACTGAGACAACACACAACCCCTACTAGACTGAGACCACTCACAACCCCTACTAGACTGAGACAACACACAACACCCACTAGACTGAGACAACACACAACACACAACCCCTACTAGACTGAGACAACACACAACCCCCACTAGACTGAGACAACACACAACCCCTACTAGACTGAGACAACACACAACCCCCACTAGACTGAGACAACACACAACCCCCACTAGACTGAGACAACACACAACCCCCACTAGACTGAGACAACACACAACCCCTACTAGACTGAGACAACACACAACCCCCACTAGACTGAGACAACACACAACCCCTACTAGACTGAGACAACACACAACCCCCACTAGACTGAGACAACACACAACCCCCACTAGACTGAGACAACACACAACCCATACTATAGACCCACGAAGGGAGCTGCACTGTCGTTGTTCACTAAAATCATTACAGTACTGGCCCCACCATGAGTAGAGGGCTTATGGTAGGATGGGGTCAGGGGTCAGGGGTGAATAAATCATTACAGGAATAGTCCCACCTTGAGTACAGAGGGCTTGTTGTGCAGTAGGATGAGGTCAGAGGTCATTAGAGCAACAGAGTAACAAAATGAACATGAGGCTCACACATCCACACCATCCTGTCTGACACATCCACACCATCCTGTCTAACACATCCACACATCCACACCATCCTGTCTGACACATCCACACCATCCTGTCTGACACATCCACAACATCCTGTCTGACTCATCCACACCATCCTGTCTGACACATCCACACCATCCTGTCTGACACATCCACACCATCCTGTCTGACTCACATCCACACCATCCTGTCTGACTCATCCACACCATCCTGTCTGACACATCCACACCATCCTGTCTGACACATCAACACCACACACCATCCTGTCTGACACATCCACACCATCCTGTCTGACACATCCACACCATCCTGTCTGACTCACATCCACACCATCCTGTCTGACTCATCCACACCATCCTGTCTGACACATCCACACCATCCTGTCTGACACATCCACACCATCCTGTCTGACACATCCACACCATCCTGTATGACACATCCACACCACACACCATCCTGTCTGACTCATCCACACCATCCTGTCTGACTCATCCACACCATCCTGTCTGACACATCCACACCATCCTGTCTGACTCATCCACACCATCCTGTCTGACACATCCACACCATCCTGTCTGACACATCCACACCACACACCATCCTGTCTGACTCATCCACACCCTTCTGTCTGACAAATCCACACCACACACCATCCTGTCTGACACACATCCACACCATCCTGTCTAACACATCCACACCATCCTGTCTGACTCATCCACACCATCCTGTCTGACACATCCACACCATCCTGTCTGACACATCCACACCATCCTGTCTGACACACATCCACACCATCCTGTCTGACTCATCCACACCATCCTGTCTGACTCATCCACACCATCCTGTCTGACACATCCACACCATCCTGTCCGACACATCCACACCATCCTGTCTGACTCATCCACACCATCCTGTCTGATTCATCCACACCACCCTGTCTGACACATCCACACCATCCTGTCTGACACATCCACACCATCCTGTCTGACACACTTCCACACCATCCTGTCTGACTCATCCACACCATCCTGTCTGATTCATCCACACCATCCTGTCTGACTCATCCACACCATCCTGTCTGATTCATCCACACCACCCTGTCTGACACATTCACACCATCCTGTTGATTCATACACACCACCCTGTCTGACTCATCCACACCATCCTGTCTGATTCATCCACACCATCCTGTCTGATTCATCCACACCATCCTGTCTGACTCATCCACACCATCCTGTCTGACTCATCCACACCATCCTGTCTGACACTCATCCACACCATCCTGTCTGATTCATCCACTTACCATCCTGTCTGATTCATCCACACCATCCTGTCTGACTCATCCACACCATCCTGTCTGACTCATCCACACCATCCTGTCTGACTCATCCACACCATCCTGTCTGACACTCATCCACACCATCCTGTCTGACTCATCCACACCATCCTGTCTGACACATCCACCTACCATCCTGTTTCACCCACACACAGAGCTGCTGATAGCTGGTATAGTTGTACAGGCAGCTGAGAGTCACTTATCACCACCCTGCTAGGGATATCATTGTGGTGTGTGTTGTCACCCCCCTGCTAGGGATATCACTGTGGTGTGTGTTGTCACCCCCCCCCCCCTGCTAGGGATATCACTGTGGTGTGTGTTGTCACCCCCCTGCTAGGGATATCACTGTGGTGTGTGTGTGCTTGCTCTCTGGGCTATGCCTCTCATCCACAGCCCTGGTTATCGTGGTGATGTAGAGAGGTGTGGGCTGTACCTGTGGATCCTGTCTGTGTGACTCACCTGGGGTACAGGTACAGTCAGCATGGATCCATCTGGTCATACAGGTATGAATGAGTCACAACATCCTGGCCTTAGTTACGGTGATGTCACTGATACCAAACTGATGCCGTGCAGCGTCCTCAAACGCGTGAGGTTTTCAAACTGTTCCATATTGTTTTAATTTTGTGATCAGTGGTTTATTCAATCGTTTGTGTATCTTCTTGTGGCCGTTACCAAGGCTACGAATGTCCCACGAACATCTGTCTCTTTTTAAACGGTTCTTTCGTCTTCTTCATGGTGTTGAAGTGTTACCTCATTTTTAACACCCTAGTGAAACAGGAAGTGATGTAAATGGCTCAATATAGTTCCTTAGATGAACTTAAATAAGTGGAATTTAATTTCCTAGGTTTAATTTTGGTAGATGTTATTTACAATCGTCTTTAAAGGGTGCCATTAATTGTGAAACCTTGATTTTGGAGGACATTGTAACTTCACCATGCTCCAAGGGATATTACATTTCTATTTTGTATTTTATTAAGGGATCCCCATTATTTCCTGCCAAGGCAGCAGCTACTCTTCCTGGGGTTTATTATGGATCCCCATTAGTTCCTGCCAAGGCAGCAGCTACTCTTCCTGGGGTTTATTATGGATCCCCATTAGTTCCTGCCAAGGCAGCAGCTACTCTTCCTGGGGTTTATTATGGATCCCCATTAGTTCCTGCCAATGCAGCAGCTACTCTTCCTGGGGTTTATTATGGATCCCCATTAGTTCCTGCCAAGGCAGCAGCTACTCTTCCTGGGGTTTATTATGGATCCCCATTAGTTCCTGCCAAGGCAGCAGCTCCTCTTCCTGGGGTTTATTATGGATCCCCATTAGTTCCTGCCAAGGCAGCAGCTACTCTTCCTGGGGTTTATTATGGATCCCCATTAGTTCCTGCCAAGGCAGCAGCTCCTCTTCCTGGGGTTTATTATGGATCCCCATTAGTTCCTGTCAAGGCAGCAGCTACTCTTCCTGGAGTTTATTTTGGATCCCCATGAGTTCCTGTCAAGGCAGCAGCTACTCTTCCTGGAGTTTATTATGGATCCCCATTAGTTCCTGTCAAGGCAGCAGCTACTCTTCCTGGGGTTTATTATGGATCCCCATTAGTTCCTGCCAAGGCAGCAGCTACTCTTCCTGGGGTTTATTATGGATCCCCATTAGTTCCTGCCAAGGCAGCAGCTCCTCTTCCTGGGGTTTATTATGGATCCCCATGAGTTAAACACCTGCGTCCCTGTTCTCTAGTTAAACACCTGACTCCCTGTTCTCTAGTTAAACCAAGTTACCAAGGTTACCAGGTTACCACGGGGTGACAAATACCCAAGGCTGATCACTTTGAGGAATGTACTGCGAATCCCGTATCTGTTTCTGACACACCCACCCACACACACACACACACAGCTGGCCTAATAAGGACATCTGAGGAGACGAGAGACAGGAAGTTGGGTTCCTCAGGGCCTCACACCTGATACACTTCAGGAAGTGTGTTTCCATCCCTTAAAGGCATTCAAACGGCTAACAACATGGAAAGACTGGTTGAATGTTTACTAAACATCTTATTTATATAGTCACACCATAAAGACTGGTTGAATGTTTACTAAACATCTTGTTTATATAGTAACGTTATACCATAAAGACTGGTTGAATGTTTACTAAACATCTTGTTTATATAGTAACGTTATACCATAAAGACTGGTTGAATGTTTACTAAACATCTTGTTTATATAGTAACGTTATACCATAAAGACTGGTTGAATGTTTACTAAACATCTTGTTTATATAGTCACGTTATACCATAAAGACTGGTTGAATGTTTACTAAACATCTTGTTTATATAGTAACGTTATATCACAAAGACTGGTTGAATGTTTAGACATCTTGTTTATATAGTCACGTTATACCATAAAGACTGGTTGAATGTTTACTAAACATCTTGTTTATATAGTCACGTTATACCATAAAGACTGGTTGAATGTTTACTAAACATCTTGTTTATATAGTCACGTTATACCATAAAGACTGGTTGAATGTTTACTAAACATCTTGTTTATATAGTCACGTTATACCACAAAGACTGGTTGAATGTTTACTAAACATCTTGTTTACTAAACATCTTGTTTATATAGTCACGTTATACCATAAAGACTGGTTGAATGTTTACTAAACATCTTGTTTATATAGTCACGTTATACCATAAAGACTGGTTGAATGTTTACTAAACATCTTGTTTATATAGTCACGTTATACCATAAAGACTGGTTGAATGTTTACTAAACATCTTGTTTATATAGTCACGTTATACCATAAAAACTGGTTGAATGTTTACTAAACATCTTGTTTATATAGTCACGTTATACCATAAAGATTGGTTGAATGTTTACTCATTTATTTGTACCTTTATTTAACTAGGCAAGTCAGTTAAGAACAAATTCTTATTTTCAATGACGGCCTAGGAACAGTAGGTTACCTGCTAACCCCCACTCCAGCCTTAACACAACCCTGACCCTACAGGGGGACCCCTCCAACCCCCACTCCAGCCTTAACACAACCCTGACCCAACAGGAGGACCCCTCCAACCCCCACTCCAGCCTTAACACAACCCTGACCCTACAGGGTAATATTGTAGTAATAGAGAGAGAGACACCCTAGGCAGACCTAGCAGGGTAATATTGTAGTAATAGAGAGAGAGAGAGAGACACCCTAGGCAGACCTAGCAGGGTAATATTGTAGTAATAGAGAGAGAGAGACACCCTAGGCAGACCTAGCAGGGTAATATTGTAGTATTAGAGAGAGAGAGACACCCTAGGCAGACCTAGCAGGGTAATATTGTAGTAATAGAGAGAGACACCCTAGGCAGACCTAGCAAGGTAATATTGTAGTAATAGAGAGAGAGAGACACCCTAGGCAGACCTAGCAGGGTAATATTGTAGTAATAGAGAGAGAGACACCCTAGGCAGACCTAGCAGGGTAATATTGTAGTAATAGAGAGAGAGACACCCTAGGCAGACCTAGCAGGGTAATATTGTAGTAATAGAGAGAGAGACACCCTAGGCAGACCTAGCAGGGTAATATTGTAGTAATAGAGAGAGAGACACCCTAGGCAGACCTAGCAGGGTAATATTGTAGTAATAGAGAGAGAGACACCCTAGGCAGACGTAGCAGGGTAATATTGTAGTAATAGAGAGAGAGACACCCTAGGCAGACCTAGCAAGGTAATATTGTAGTAATAGAGAGAGAGACACCCTAGGCAGACCTAGCAGGGTAATATTGTAGTAATAGAGAGAGAGACACCCTAGGCAGACCTAGCAGGGTAATATTGTAGTAATAGAGAGAGAGACACCCTAGGCAGACCTAGCAGGGTAATATTGTAGTAATAGAGAGAGAGAGAGAGACACCCTAGGCAGACCTAGCAGGGTAATATTGTAGTAATAGAGAGAGAGACACCCTAGGCAGACCTAGCAGGGTAATATTGTAGTAATTGCGTAACCGTCCCTTTAAGGCTCCCCCGCCCGAGGCCCTTATAAGGAGATGTTGGGTCGAGTCACATGGAGGAAGAATGTTCAGCCTGGTCATGTGACCAGGGAGAGGAAGCCAGACTCAATGAATGAGGATCTCCCCGAGAGAGAGTCAGCGTGTGTGTGTGTGTGTGTGTGTGTGTGTGTGTGTGTGTGTGTGTGTGTGTGTGTGTGTGTGTGTGTGTGTGTGTGTGTGTGTGTGTGTGTGTGTGTGTGTGTGTGGATACAGTATGTTCAATGGTATGGCTGCAGTCTGATCATACAGGGAGAGAGAGGGAGGGTGAGGGAGAGTGATGACAGACTGAGATTAGTTGAGCTACCCTCTTTACCACTGCAGTCAACACCCCCGACTCAACACACACACACACACACACACACACACACACACACACACACACACACACACACAGACTGAGATTAGTTGAGCTACCCACTTTACCACTGCAGTCAACACCCCCTGACTCAACACACACACACACACACACACACACACACACACATACACACACACACACACACACACACACACACACACACACACACACACACACACACACACACACACACACACACACACACACACACACACACACACACAGACTGAGATTAGTTGAGCTACCCACTTTACCACTGCAGTCAACACCCCCTGACTCAACACACACACACACACACACACACACACACACACACACACATCACATCGACGGGGCTGTAATGGAGCGGGTCTTGAGTTTCTTGGTGTGCACCAACAAACTATCATGGTCCAAACACACCAAGACAGTCGTGAAGAGGGCACGACATGACCTATTCCCCCTCAGGAGACTGAAAAGATTTGACATGAGTCCCCAGATCCTCAAAAAGTTATACAGCTGCACCATCGAGAGCATCCTCCTGACTGGTTGCATCACCGCCTGGTACGACAACTACTCAGCATCCGACCGTAAGGCGCTACAGAGGGTAGTGTGTACGGCCCAGTACATCACTGGGGCCAAGACTCCAGACACCCAAGTCATAGACTGTTCTCTCTACTATCGCACGGCAAGCAGTACCAGAGCGCCAAGTCTAGGTCCAGAAATCTCCTTAACAGCTTTTACACCCATAAGACTGGTGAACAATTAATCAAATGGCCACCCGGACAATGTACATTGACCCTGTTGCTACTCGCTGTTTATTATCTATGCATAGTCACCTCCCCCCTACCTACATGTACAAATTACCTCAACTAACCTGTACCCCCTGTATATAGCCTCCACATTGACTCTGTACCCCCTGTATATAGCCTCCACATTGACTCTGTACCGGTACCCCCTGTATATAGCCTCCACATTGACTCTGTACCGTAACACCCTGTATATAGCCTCCACGTTGACTCTGTACCCCCTGTATATAGCCTCCACACTGACTCTGTACCGGTACCCCCTGTATATAGCCTCCACATTGACTCTGTACCGTAATACCCTGTATATAGCCTCCACATTGACTCTGTACCGTAATACCCTGTATATAGCCTCCACATTGACTCTGTACCGTAATACCCTGTATATAGCTTCCACATTGACTCTGTACCGTAACACCCTGTATATAGCCTCCACATTGACTCTGTACTGTAACACCCAGTATATAGCCTCCACATTGACTCTGTGCCGGTACCCCCTGTATATAGCCTCCACATTGACTCTGTACCGTAACACCCTGTATATAGCCTCCACATTGACTCTGTACCTTAATACCCTGTATATAGCCTCCACATTGACTCTGTACCTATACCCCCTGTATATAGCCTCCACATTGACTCTGTACCTTAATACCCTGTATATAGCCTCCACATTGACTCTGTACCTATACCCCCTGTATATAGCCTCCACATTGACTCTGTACCGTAACACCCTGTATATAGCCTCCACATTGACTCTGTACCGTAATACCCTGTATATAGCCTCCACATTGACTCTCTACTGGTACACCCTGTATATAGCCTCCACATTGACTCTGTACTGGTACCCCCTGTATATAGCCTCCACATTGACTCTGTACTGGTACACCCTGTATATAGCCTCCACATTGACTCTGTACCTTAATACCCTGTATATAGCCTCCACATTGACTCTGTACCGGTACCCCCTGTATATAGCCTCCACATTGACTCTGTACTGGTACCCCCTGTATATAGCCTCCACATTGACTCTGTACTGGTACACCCTGTATATAGCCTCCACATTGACTCTGTACCTTAATACCCTGTATATAGCCTCCACATTGACTCTGTACCTTAATACCCTGTCTATAGCCTCCACATTGACTCTGTACCTTAATACCCTGTATATAACCTCCACATTGACTCTGTACCGTAACACCCTGTATGTAGCCTCCACATTGACTCTGTACCGTAACACCCTGTATATAGCTTCCACATTGACTCTGTACCGTAACACCCTGTATATAGCTTCCACATTGACTCTGTACCGTAACACCCTGTATATAGCCTCCACATTGACTCTGTACCGTAATACCCTGTATATAGCCTCCACATTGACTCTGTACCTATACCCCCTGTATATAGCCTCCACATTGACTCTGTACCGTAATACCCTGTATATAGCCTCCACATTGACTCTGTACCGTAACACCCTGTATATAGCCACCACATTGACTCTGTACCGTAATACCCTGTATATAGCCTCCACATTGACTCTGTACCGTAACACCCTGTATATAACCTCCACATTGACTCTGTACCGTAATACCCTGTATATAGCCTCCACATTGACTCTGTACCGTAACACCCTGTATATAGCCTCCACATTGGCTCTGTACCGTAATACCCTGTATATAGACTCCACATTGACTCTGTACCGTAATACCCTGTATATAGCCTCCACATTGACTCTGTACCGTAACACCCTGTATATAGCCTCCACATTGACTCTGTACCGTAATACCCTGTATATAGACTCCACATTGACTCTGTACCGTAATACCCTGTATATAGTCTCCTATATTTATTGTTATTTTATTGTGTTACTTTTGATTATATGTTTTACTTTAGTTTATTTATTATCTCTATTTCTTGAACTGCACTGTTGGTTAAGGGCTCGTAAGAAAGAAAGCATTTCACTGTAAGGTCTGTTGTATTCAGCATTTCACTGTGAGGTCTACTACACCTGTTGTATTCAGCATTTCACTGTGAGGTCTACTACACCTGTTGTATTCAGCATTTCACTGTGAGGTCTACTACACCTGTTGTATTCAGCATTTCACTGTAAGGTCTACCACACCTGTTGTATTCATCATTTCACTGTGAGGTCTACTACACCTGTTGTATTCAGCATTTCACTGTGAGGTCTACTACACCTGTTGTATTCAGCATTTCACTGTGAGGTCTACTACACCTGTTGTATTCAGCATTTCACTGTGAGGTCTACTACACCTGTTGTATTCAGCATTTCACTGTGAGGTCTACTACACCTGTTGTATTCAGCATTTCACTGTAAGGTCTACTACACCTGTTGTATTCAGCATTTCACTGTAAGGTCTACCACACCTGTTGTATTCAGCATTTCACTGTGAGGTCTACTACACCTGTTGTATTCATCATTTCACTGTGAGGTCTACTACACCTGTTGTATTCAGCATTTCACTGTGAGGTCTACTACACCTGTTGTATTCATCATTTCACTGTGAGGTCTACTACACCTGTTGTATTCATCATTTCACTGTGAGGTCTACTACACCTGTTGTATTCATCATTTCACTGTGAGGTCTACTACACCTGTTGTATTCATCATTTCACTGTGAGGTCTACTACACCTGTTGTATTCAGCATTTCACTGTGAGGTCTACTACACCTGTTGTATTCAGCATTTCACTGTAAGGTCTACAACACCTGTTGTATTCAGCATTTCACTGTAAGGTCTACTACACCTGTTGTTTTCAGCATTTCGCTGTGAGGTCTACTACACCTGTTGTATTCAGCATTTCACTGTAAGGTCTACTACACCTGTTGTATTCAGCATTTCACTGTGAGGTCTACCACACCTGTTGTATTCGGCATTTCACTGTGAGGTCTACTACACCTGTTGTATTCAGCATTTCACTGTGAGGTCTACTACACCTGTTGTATTCAGCATTTCACTGTGAGGTCTACTACACCTGTTGTATTCATCATTTCACTGTGAGGTCTACTACACCTGTTGTATTCAGCATTTCACTGTCAGGTCTACTACACTTGTTGTATTCATCATTTCACTGTGAGGTCTACTACACCTGTTGTATTCAGCATTTCACTGTGAGGTCTACTACACCTGTTGTATTAAGCATTTCACTGTGAGGTCTACTACACCTGTTGTACTCGGCTCATGTGACAAATAACATTTGATTTAATTTCATTCGATTTTATTGACACGTCAAACCTTATGTTAACATGGTTGAAGCAAAGAGAAATAGATAGTAAACAAAAAGTGAAATAAACATTAAGAGAAAAATAAACAGTACATTAATAACATAACATTAAACTCACAGAAGTTCCAAAAGGAAAAGACACATTTCAAGAATATCATATTAAGGTTCTGTAAAAAGGGGGGGGATAAAACCTCTCTCTCTTTCTCTCTTCTCGCTGCATTGCTCACACAGTTAGTCAGTTAGAACCTATGAGGTCTGTTCTCTTCTCAGCCGAAGACTCCTTATATGGAAGAAGATGCAGTACTTTCAGAATGGATTCACTCCCCTTCCTCTGTTTCCACATCTTGTTGTTGTTACAGCCTGAATTTAAAATAGATTCGAATTGAGATGTTGTGCCACTGGTCTACACACAACATCCCATAATGTGCTACTGGTCGACACACAACATCCCATAATGTCAGTGGAATGATGGTTTCATGGTCTACACACAACATCCCATAATGTGCTACTGGTCTACACACAACATCCCATAATGTGCTACTGGTCTACACACAACATCCCATAATGTGCCACTGGTCTACACACAACATCCCATAATGTGCTACTGGTCTACACACAACATCCCATAATGTGCTACTGGTCTACACACAACATCCTATAATGTGCCACTGGTCTACACACAACATCCCATAATGTGCTACTGGTCTACACACAACATTCCATAATGTGCCACTGGTCTACACACAACATCCCATAATGTGCTACTGGTCTACACACAACATCCCATAATGTGCCACTGGTCTACACACAACATCCCATAATGTGCTACTGGTCTACACACAACATCACATAATGTGCTACTGGTCTACACACAACATCCCATAATGTGCTACTGGTCTACACACAACATCCCATAATGTGCTACTGGTCTACACACAACATCCCATAATGTGCTACTGGTCTACACACAACATCCCATAATGTGCTACTAGTCTACACACAACATCCCATAATGTGCCACTGGTCTACATACAACATCCCATAATGTGCTACTGGTCTACACACAACATCCCATAATGTGCTACTGGTCTACACACAACATCCCATAATGTGCTACTGGTCTACACACAACATCCCATAATGTGCTACTGGTCTACACACAACATCCCATAATGTGCTACTGGTCTACACACAACATCCCATAATGTGCTACTAGTCTACACACAACATCCCATAATGTGCTACTGGTCTACACACAACATCCCATAATGTCAGTGGAATGATGGTTTCATGGTCTACACACAACATCCCATAATGTACCACTGGTCTACACACAACATCCCATAATGTGCTACTGGTCTACACACAACATCCCATGATGTGCTACTGGTCTACACACAACATCCCATAATGTGCTACTGGTCTACACACAACATCCTATAATGTGCCACTGGTCTACACACAACATCCCATAATGTGCCACTGGTCTACACACAACATCCCATAATGTGCCACTGGTCTACACACAACATCCCATAATGTGCTACTGGTCGACACACAACATCCCATAATGTCAGTGGAATGATGGTTTCATGGTCTACACACAACATCCCATAATGTGCTACTGGTCTACACACAACATCCCATAATGTGCTACTGGTCTACACACAACATCCCATAATGTGCCACTGGTCTACACACAACATCCCATAATGTGCTACTGGTCTACACACAACATCCCATAATGTGCTACTGGTCTACACACAACATCCTATAATGTGCCACTGGTCTACACACAACATCCCATAATGTGCTACTGGTCTACACACAACATTCCATAATGTGCCACTGGTCTACACACAACATCCCATAATGTGCTACTGGTCTACACACAACATCCCATAATGTGCCACTGGTCTACACACAACATCCCATAATGTGCTACTGGTCTACACACAACATCACATAATGTGCTACTGGTCTACACACAACATCCCATAATGTGCTACTGGTCTACACACAACATCCCATAATGTGCTACTGGTCTACACACAACATCCCATAATGTGCTACTGGTCTACACACAACATCCCATAATGTGCTACTAGTCTACACACAACATCCCATAATGTGCCACTGGTCTACATACAACATCCCATAATGTGCTACTGGTCTACACACAACATCCCATAATGTGCTACTGGTCTACACACAACATCCCATAATGTGCTACTGGTCTACACACAACATCCCATAATGTGCTACTGGTCTACACACAACATCCCATAATGTGCTACTGGTCTACACACAACATCCCATAATGTGCTACTAGTCTACACACAACATCCCATAATGTGCTACTGGTCTACACACAACATCCCATAATGTCAGTGGAATGATGGTTTCATGGTCTACACACAACATCCCATAATGTACCACTGGTCTACACACAACATCCCATAATGTGCTACTGGTCTACACACAACATCCCATGATGTGCTACTGGTCTACACACAACATCCCATAATGTGCTACTGGTCTACACACAACATCCTATAATGTGCCACTGGTCTACACACAACATCCCATAATGTGCCACTGGTCTACACACAACATCCCATAATGTGCCACTGGTCTACACACAACATCCCATAATGTCAAAGTGGAACGATGGTTTGTAGGATATTTTACAAATGAATAAATAATGAAAAAAGCCGAACTGTCTTTCTGAGTTTTCTATCAATCTCTCCATTCAAACACTCAATCATGGACAGTTTTCTATCAATCTCTCCATTCAAACACTCAATCGTGGACAGTTTCCTATCAATCTCTCCATTCAAACACTCAATCATGGACAGTTTTCTATCAATCTCTCCATTCAAACACTCAATCATGGACAGTTTTCTATCAATCTCTCCATTCAAACACTCCATCATGGACAGTTTTCTATCAATCTCTCCATTCAAACACTCAATCATGGACAGTTTTCTATCAATCTCTCCATTCAAACACTCAATCATGGACAGTTTTCTATCAATCTCTCCATTCAAACACTCAATCATGGACAGTTTAATATCAATCTCTCCATTCAAACACTCAATCATGGACAGTTTTCTATCAATCTCTCCATTCAAACACTCAATCATGGACAGTTTTATATCAATCTCTCCATTCAAACACACAATCATGGACAGTTTCCTATCAATCTCTCCATTCAAACACTCAATCATGGACAGTTTCCTATCAATCTCTCCATTCAAACACTCAATCATGGACCGTTTTCTATCAATCTCTCCATTCAAACACTCAATCATGGACAGTTTAATATCAATCTCTCCATTCAAACACTCAATCATGGACAGTTTTCTATCAATCTCTCCATTCAAACACTCAATCATGGACAGTTTTATATCAATCTCTCCATTCAAACACACAATCATGGACAGTTTCCTATCAATCTCTCCATTCAAACACTCAATCATGGACAGTTTTCTATCAATCTCTCCATTCAAACACTCAATCATGGACAGTTTAATATCAATCTCTCCATTCAAACACTCCATCATGGACAGTTTTCTATCAATCTCTCCATTCAAACACTCAATCATGGACAGTTTTCTATCAATCTCTCCATTCAAACACTCCATCATGGACAGTTTCCTATCAATCTCTCCATTCAAACACTCAATCATGGACAGTTTTCTATCAATCTCTCCATTCAAACACTCCATCATGGACAGTTTCCTATCAATCTCTCCATTCAAACACTCAATCATGGACAGTTTCCTATCAATCTCTCCATTCAAACACTCCATCATGGACAGTTTCCTATCAATCTCTCCATTCAAACACTCAATCATGGACAGTTTTCTATCAATCTCTCCATTCAAACACTCAATCATGGACAGTTTTCTATCAATCTCTCCATTCAAACACTCCATCATGGACAGTTTTCTATCAATCTCTCCATTCAAACACTCAATCATGGACAGTTTTCTATCAATCTCTCCATTCAAACACTCCATCATGGACAGTTTTCTATCAATCTCTCCATTCAAACACTCCATCATGGACAGTTTTCTATCAATCTCTCCATTCAAACACTCCATCATGGACACTTAATCATGACTGACAGTTGACAGGCTGCTTCGCGTGATGTCTTGTTGTCGCTACCTTCTTGCCCTTTGTGCTGTTGTCTGTACCCAATATTGTTTATACCATGTTGTGTTGCTACCATGTTGTTGTCATGTTGTGTTGCTACCATGTTGTTGTCATGTTGTGTTGCTGCCATGTTGTTGTCATGTTGTGTTGCTACCATGTTGTTGTCATGTTGTGTTGCTACCATGTTGTTGTCATGTTGTGTTGCTGCCATGTTGTTGTCATGTTGTGTTGCTGCCATGTTGTTGTCATGTTGTGTTGCTACCATGTTGTTGTCATGTTGTGTTGCTACCATGTTGTTGTCATGTTGTGGTGCTGCCATGTTGTTGTCATGTTGTGTTGCTACCATGTTGTTGTCATGTTGAGCTGCTACCATGTTGTTGTCATGTTGTGTTGCTACCATGTTGTTGTCATGTTGTGTTGCTGCCATGTTGTTGTCATGTTGTGTTGCTACCATGTTGTTGTCATGTTGTGTTGCTACCATGTTGTTGTCATGTTGTGTTGCTGCCATGTTGTTGTCATGTTGTGTTGCTGCCATGTTGTTGTCATGTTGTGTTGCTACCATGTTGTTGTCATGTTGTGTTGCTACCATGTTGTTGTCATGTTGTGGTGCTGCCATGTTGTTGTCATGTTGTGTTGCTACCATGTTGTTGTCATGTTGAGCTGCTACCATGTTGTTGTCATGTTGTGTTGCTACCATGTTGTTGTCATGTTGTGTTGCTGCCATGTTGTTGTCATGTTGTGTTGCTGCCATGTTGTTGTCATGTTGTGTTGCTACCATGTTGTTGTCATGTTGTGTTGCTACCATGTTGTTGTCATGTTGTGGTGCTGCCATGTTGTTGTCATGTTGAGCTGCTACCATGTTGTTGTCATGTTGTGTTGCTACCATGTTGTTGTCATGTTGTGTTGCTACCATGTTGTTGTCATGTTGTGGTGCTGCCATGTTGTTGTCATGTTGTGTTGCTACCATGTTGTTGTCATGTTGTGTTGCTACCATGTTATTGTCATGTTGTGGTGCTGCCATGTTGTTGTCATGTTGTGTTGCTACCATGTTGTTGTCATGTTGTGCTGCTACCATGTTGTTGTCATGTTGTGTTGCTGCCATGTTGTTGTCATGTTGTGTTGCTGCCATGTTGTTGTCATGTTGTGTTGCTACCATGTTGTTGTCATGTTGTGTTGCTGCCATGTTGTTGTCATGTTGTGTTGCTACCATGTTGTTGTCATGTTGTGTTGCTACCATGTTGTTGTCATGTTGTGTTGCTACCATGTTGTTGTCATGTTGTGCTGCTGCCATGTTGTTGTCATGTTGTGTTGCTGCCATGTTGTTGTCATGTTGTGTTGCTGCCATGTTGTTGTCATGTTGTGTTGCTGCCATGTTGTTGTCATGTTGTGTTGCTGCCATGTTGTTGTCATGTTGTGTTGCTACCATGTTGTTGTCATGTTGTGTTGCTACCATGTTGTTGTCATGTTGTGGTGCTGCCATGTTGTTGTCA
This sequence comes from Oncorhynchus clarkii lewisi, assembly GCF_045791955.1. NCBI lineage: Eukaryota > Metazoa > Chordata > Actinopteri > Salmoniformes > Salmonidae > Oncorhynchus > Oncorhynchus clarkii. The sequence goes on along the minus strand of NC_092159.1, from coordinate 152,397 downwards.
TGTTGTGTTGCTACCATGTTGTTGTCATGTTGAGCTGCTACCATGTTGTTGTCATGTTGTGTTGCTACCATGTTGTTGTCATGTTGTGTTGCTACCATGTTGTTGTCATGTTGTGGTGCTGCCATGTTGTTGTCATGTTGTGTTGCTACCATGTTGTTGTCATGTTGTGTTGCTACCATGTTGTTGTCATGTTGTGGTGCTACCATGTTGTTGTCATGTTGTGTTGCTACCATGTTGTTGTCATGTTGTGGTGCTGCCATGTTGTTGTCATGTTGTGTTGCTACCATGTTGTTGTCATGTTGTGTTGCTACCATGTTGTTGTCATGTTGTGGTGCTGCCATGTTGTTGTCATGTTGTGTTGCTACCATGTTGTTGTCATGTTGTGTTGTTGTCATGTTGTGTTGTTGTTTTACGTCTCTCTTGTTGTGATGTGGGTTTTGTCCTATATTTTTATTTTAAATCTCTCTCTCTCTCTCTCTTTCTCTCTCTCTCTCTCTCTCTCTCTCTCTCTCTCTCTCTCTCTCTCTCTCTCTCTGTCCCTCTGTCTCTCTGTCTCTCTCTGTCTCTCTCTATCCCTTTCTGCTCTCTCTCTCTCCCTTTCTAAATAAAGATTGATTTGATTTCCATAAAGACAGATTTAATCTCTCTCTTTCTCCTCTCTTCACACGGATGTGACTCTGCATTTTTAAAACAGCGTCAATGTTCCCTTTAATAAACTGCGCGTATCCGCGCGGCGTGCATCTACCCTTCGGACTGAGCATGCGCAGAGAAGCACGATAATGAAGTAGAGTTTTACCCCTCTTTAGTTAATAACTATCAACGTGTTTGCTCTACTGTAGAGAATTTCGATCGAATTTAACACAATATTAGACACTTTCAATGTAACATATCGAAAGAAATACGAACTATGCGAGACTTTAGTATGTAAAACTAACTTTTGTAAGAAGAAACGTTATTGTCGGCAGAGCGAATTGGGGCTGGATTCCATTGACGTGCAAAGGCCGGTATTCTACACAGACCGGTGCGCCAGAACCAATCAGAGCTGCAGTAGGGCCTGTGTTTACAGCGGTCGGGAAGTACACTTGTTTTCAGATCAAACCACATCGGGAAGTAAACTTGTTTTCAGATCAAACCACATGTAGCCACATGGGAACATTTCTTCATATTCTTCGCTAGTCAATGAGTTATTAGCCCAGTTATAGCTAATTTCTAGTCATCAATGAGGGAGGGACTGGTTACTTCCTACAAAACGTGTACATTTCTAGCCATATTTAAAAAAACAGTCAGGCAAAGAGCTTTTTATATCTTAAAGGGGCGGTGTTGTACACTTATATCTGTCTATACAGCGGTATGTGGACACGCCTTCAAATTAGTGGATTCGGCTATTTCAGCCACACACGTTACTGACAGGTGTAACAAATTAAGCACACAGCCGTGCTCTCCAATCTTTCACCGTGGGCACCGTCATAATGTAGGATGGGGGTTTATTATGGATCCCCATTAGTTCCTGCCAAGGCAGCAGCTACTCTTCCTGGGGTTTATTATGGATCCCCGTTAGTTCCTGCCTAGTTGAATAAATGTTAAACAAATTAAAGAAATGGGAGATGAGAAAGTCCTCACCCCAAGAATCCAGAATATTGCAGTACCCGTTCTTACCAGCAGGAGGATACAGAGAGCTACCTAATCCATCCACACTGCAGTACCCTGTTCTTACCAGCAGGGGGAGACAGAGAGCTACCTAATCCATCCACACTGCAGTACAGTGTTCTCACCAGCCGGTGGAGACAGAGAGCTATCTAAGAGTCAACTCAACCCTTCTTCGAGAGTGAGGGCCACAGTGTGGAAGGATATTGATCCGGTCCAGCTGGAATGGATCAATCAATCAATCAATCAAATGTATTTATATAGCCCTTCTTACATCAGCTGATGTCTTAAAGTGCTGTACAGAAACCCAGCCTAAAACCCTAAACAGCAAGCAATGCAGATGTAGAAGCACGGTGGCTAGGAAAAACTCCCAGAGAAAAGGCAGGTACCTAGGAAGAGACCTACAGAGGAACCAGGTTCTGAGGGGGTGTCCAGTCCTCTTCTGGCTGTGCCGGGTAGAGAGGAACCAGGCTCTGAGGAGGTGGCCAGTCCTCTTCTGGCTGTACTGGGTAGAGAGGAACCAGGCTCCGAGGAGGTGGCCAGTCCTCTTCTGGCTGTGCCGGGTAGAGAGGAACCAGGCTCTGAGGAGGTGTCCAGTCCTCTTCTGGCTGTGCCGGGTAGAGAGGAACCAGGCTCTGAGGAGGTGGCCAGTCCTCTTCTGGCTGTACTGGGTAGAGAGGAACCAGGCTCTGAGGAGGTGGCCAGTCCTCTTCTGGCTGTGCCGGGTAGAGAGGAACCAGGTTCTGAGGGGGTGTCCAGTCCTCTTCTGGCTGTACTGGGTAGAGAGGAACCAGGCTCTGAGGAGGTGGCCAGTCCTCTTCTGGCTGTACTGGGTAGAGAGGAACCAGGCTCTGAGGAGGTGTCCAGTCCTCTTCTGGCTGTACTGGGTAGAGAGGAACCAGGCTCTGAGGAGGTGGCCAGTCCTCTTCTGGCTGTACTGGGTAGAGAGGAACCAGGCTCTGAGGAGGTGGCCAGTCCTCTTCTGGCTGTGCCGGGTAGAGAGGAACCAGACTCTGAGGAGGTGGCCAGTCCTCTTCTGGCTGTGCCAGGTGGGTATTATAAGAGCACATGGCCATTAATGCCAGATTGTTCGTCGTAGATGAGCAGAGCCGGAGAGTAGAACATTGTAGTCGAGAAGTGATCAAAACATGGATGAGCTTTTCTGCATCGTTTTGAGGGAAAAAAAGACTCCCTTGAAATATTCGTATGTATACAGTGCCTTGCGAAAGTATTCGGCCCCCTTGAACTTTGCGACCTTTTGCCACATTTCAGGCTTCAAACATAAAGATATAAAACTGTATTTTTTTGTGAAGAATCAACAACAAGTGGGACACAATCATGAAGTGGAATGACATTTATTGGATATTTCAAACTTTTTTAACAAATCAAAAACTGAAAAATTGGGTGTGCAAAATTATTCAGCCCCTTTACTTTCAGTGCAGCAAACTCTCTCCAGAAGTTCAGTGAGGATCTCTGAATGATCCAATGTTGACCTAAATGACTAATGATGATACAGTTTTATATCTTTATGTTTGAAGCCTGAAATGTGGCAAAAGGTCGCAAAGTTCAAGGGGGCCGAATACTTTCGCAAGGCACTGTATGTTCATCAAAGGAGAGATCAGGGTCCAGAGTAACACCGAGTTCCTTCACAGTTTTAGTTGAGACGACTGTAAAACCATCAAGATGAATTGTCAGATTCAACAGAAGATCTCTTTGTTTCCTGGGACCTAGAACTAGCATCTCTGTTTCCTGGGACCTAGAACTAGCATCTCTGTTTCCTGGGACCTAGAACTAGCATCTCTTTCCTGGGACCTAGAACTAGCATCTCTCTTTCCTGGGACCTAGAACTAGCATCTCTGTTTCCTGGGACCTAGAACTAGCACCTCTGTTTCCTGGGAGCTAGAACTAGCATCTCTGTTTCCTGGGACCTAGAACTAGCATCTCTGTTTCCTGGGACCTAGAATTAGCATCTCTGTTTCCTGGGACATAGAACTAGCATCTCTGTTTCCTGGGACCTAGAACTAGCATCTCTGTTTCCTGGGACCTAGACCTAGCATCTCTGTTTCCTGGGACCTAGAACTAGCATCTCTGTTTTGTCTACATTAAAAAAAAAAAACATTTGCCATCATCCAAATCTTTATGTCTGAAACACAGGCTTCCAGGGAGGGCAATTTTAGGTCTTCACTATGTTTTAGATAAAAAATTATCCTAATACAACAAGAAACATACTGTTGCATATCTATATTTTGTAGCTCTATGTGACGTTGCATATCTATCTGTTGTAGCTCTATGTGCTGTTGCATAACTATCTGCTGTAGGTCTATGTACTGTTGCATATCTATCTGTTGTAGCTCTATGTGCGGTTGCATATCTATCTGTTGGAGCTCTATGTGCGGTTGCATATCTATCTGTTGGAGCTCTATGTGCGGTTGCATATCTATCTGTTGTAACTCTATGTGCCACACTAACTGGTTGAATTTCAACTGAAAATGTTGAATGTTTCCTCAATGAGGAAAATTTATTGGATTTGCATCTGGTCACGGCAGTGAGGAGTTAAACAGAAACACTGTTACCAGGATGTAGACCCTGTCGGTCCTTCCCCCAAACAAACAGAGGTGAAACACTGTTACCAGGATGTAGACCCTGTCGGTCCTTCCCCCAAACAAACATTTCCATATAGCACATATCAGAGATATTCAGTATTTTCTGCAGCTCAATGAACTTCAATGTGCTTCTCTTCACGTAGCTAATGAAGTGACCGACCTTACCTTACGGTCCAGACTAACACACCTGTTGAGCGCGTGTGTGTTGTTTCTGTTGATTTGGATATTACCGTGGCAACAGGAGGCTTTCAAACCCCCCCCCCCCTTTAACCAAAGATGAACTCACACACACACACGCACAAAAGCTGAACACATCATATGGTAAACAACGGACAGTAGTTGTCAACAATCAGAAAGTAGTCGTCCCCTATCCAGGGGATCCATTCAGGAGACAGACGCTCCTATCCAGGGGATCCATTCAGGAGACAGACGCTCCTATCCAGGGGATCCATTCAGGAGACAGACGCTCCTATCCAGGGGATCCATTCAGGAGACAGACGCTCCTATCCAGGGGATCCATTCAGAAGACAGATGCTCCTATCCAGGGGATCCACTCAGGAGACAGACGCTCCTATCCAGGGGATCCATTCAGGATCCATTCAGGAGACAGACGCTCCTATCCAGGGGATCTGTTCAGGAGACAGACGCTCCTATACAGGGGATCCATTCAGGAGACAGACGCTCCTATCTAGTGGATCCATTCAGGAGACAGACGCTCCTATCCAGGGGATCCATTCAGGATCCATTCAGGACACAGACGCTCCTATCCAGGGTATCCATTCAGGAGACATACGCTCCTATCCAGGGGATCCATTCAGGAGACAGACGCTCCTATCCAGGGGATCCATTCAGGATCCATTCAGGAGACAGACGCTCCTATCCAGGGATCCATTCAGGAGACAGACGCTCCTATCCAGGGGATCTGTTCAGGAGACAGACGTTCCTATCCAGGGGATCCATTCAGGAGACAGACGCTCCTATACAAGGGATCCGTTCAGGAGACAGACGCTCCTATCCAGGGGATCCATTCAGGAGACAGACGCTCCTATCCAGGGGATCCATTCAGGAGACAGACGCTCCTATCCAGGGGATCTGTTCAGGATCCATTCAGGAGACAGACGCTCCTATCTAGGGGATCTGTTCAGGAGACAGACGCTCCTATCCAGGGGATCCATTCAGGAGACAGACGCTCCTATCCAGGGGATCCATTCAGGAGACAGATGCTCCTCTAGAAGGAATCCATTCAGGAGACAGACGCTCCTATAGAGGGGATCCATTCAGGAGACAGACACTCCTATCCAGGGAATCCATTCAGGAGACAGACACTCCTATCCAGGGGATCCATTCAGGATCCATTCAGGAGACATACGCTCCTATCCAGGGGATCTGTTCAGGAGACAGACGCTCCTATCTAGTGGATCCATTCAGGAGACAGACGCTCCTATTCAGGGGATCCATTCAGGATCCATTCAGGAGACATACGCTCCTATCCAGGGAATCCATTCAGGAGACAGACACTACTATCCAGGGGATCCATTCAGGATCCATTCAGGAGACATACGCTCCTATCCAGGGGATCTGTTCAGGAGACAGACGCTCCTATCTAGTGGATCCATTCAGGAGACAGACGCTCCTATCCAGGGGATCCATTCAGGAGACAGACGTTTCTATCTCACCTTTCATCAGCACTAATTGTGTTTGTTGACTAGAAGCTTCACACATGGCCTGGTTCACTATATGGGGCCCTGGTCAACAGTAGTTCACTCTATAGGGCCCTAGTCAATAGTAGTTCACTCTATAGGGCCCTGGTCAACAGTAGTTCACTATATAGGGCCCTGGTCAACAGTTGTTCACTATATAGGGCCCTGGTCAACAGTAGTTCACTATATAGGGCCCTGGTTAACAGTAGTTCACTCTATAGGAACCTGGTCAACAGTAGTTCACTATATAGGGCCCTGGTCAACAGTAGTGAATAGGTTATTATTAGATTATAGATTCATCTAGCTGATTTTTCTACAGTATCAGGACCAGACAGGATATAGTTGATTATTCTACAGGACCAGACAGGATCTAGCTGATTATTCTACAGTATCAGGACCAGACAGGATCTAGCTGATTATTCTGCAGTATCAAGACCAGACAGGATCTAGTTGATTATTCTACAGTATCGGGACCAGACAGGATCTAGCTGATTATTCTACAGTATGAGGACCAGACAGGATCTAGCTGATTATTCTACAGTATCAGGACCAGACAGGATCTAGTTGATTATTCTACAGTATCAGGACCAGACAGGATCTAGTTGATTATTCTACAGTACCAGGACCAGACAGGATCTAGCTGATTATTCTGCAGTATCAGGACCAGACAGGATCTAGCTGATTATTCTACAGTATCAGGACCAGACAGGATCTAGCTGATTATTCTACAGTATCAGGACCAGACAGGATCTAGCTGATTATTCTACAGTATCAGGACCATCAGGACCATTCAGACAGGATCTAGCTGATTATTCTACAGTATCAGGACCAGACAGTATCTAGCTGATTATTCTACAGTATCAGGACCAGACAGGATTGCTGATTTATCTAGTTGATTATTCTACAGTATCAGGACCAGACAGGATCTAGCTGATTATTCTACAGTATCAGGACCAGACAGGATCTAGCTGATTATTCTACAGTATCGGGACCAGACAGGATCTAGCTGATTATTCTACAGTATCAGGACCAGACAGGATCTAGCTGATTATTCTACAGTATCAGGACCAGACAGGATTGCTGATTTATCTAGTTGATTATTCTACAGTATCAGGACCAGACAGGATCTAGCTGATTATTCTACAGTATCAGGACCAGACAGGATCTAGTTGATTATTCTACAGTATCAGGACCAGACAGGATCTAGCTGATTATTCTACAGTATCAGGACCAGACAGGATCTAGCTGATTATTCTACAGTATCAGGACCAGACAGGATCTAGTTGATTATTCTACAGTACCAGGACCAGACAGGATCTAGCTGATTATTCTACAGTATCAGGACCAGACAGGATCTAGCTGATTATTCTACAGTATCAGGACCATCAGGACCATTCAGACAGGATCTAGCTGATTATTCTACAGTATCAGGACCAGACAGTATCTAGCTGATTATTCTACAGTACCAGGACCAGACAGTATCTAGCTGATTATTCTACAGTATCAGGACCAGACAGGATCTAGTTGATTATTCTACAGTATCGGGACCAGACAGGATCTAGCTGATTATTCTACAGTATCAGGACCAGGCAGGATCTAGCTGATTATTCTACAGTATCAGGACCAGACAGGATCTAGCTGATTATTCTACAGTATCGAGACCAGACAGGATCTAGCTGATTATCCTGCAGTATCAGGACCAGACAGTATCTAGCTGATTATTCTACAGTATCAAGACCAGACAGGATCTAGCTGATTATTCTACAGTATCAAGACCAGACAGGATCTAGTTGATTATTCTACAGTATCAGGACCAGACAGGATCTAGCTGATTATTCTACAGTATCAGGACCAGACAGGATCTAGCTGATTATTCTACAGTATCAGGACCAGACAGGATCTAGTTGATTATTCTACAGTATCAGGACCAGGCAGGATCTAGCTGATTATTCTACAGTATCAGGACCAGACAGGATCTAGCTGATTATTCTACAGTATCAGGACCAGACAGGATCTAGCTGATTATTCTACAGTATCAGGACCAGACATGATCTAGTTGATTATTCTACAGTATCAGGACCAGACAGGATCTAGTTGATTATTCTACAGTATCAGGACCAGACAGGATCTAGCTGATTATTCTACAGTATCAGGACCAGACAGGATCTAGCTGATTATTCTACAGTACCAGGACCAGACAGGATCTAGTTGATTATTCTACAGTACCAGGACCAGACAGAAGGACAGACAGCACACTGACTGAAGGTTTTATAGACACACACACACGCGGCCCCGAGAGGGTACTCGTCCTGGTAACCGCCCATCTGCTGTGGGGTGAAAGGTCAGGGTTCTGCCCGACTGTGAAACCGCTTGCCGTCGTCAGCCAACATACACAGAGACGGAGTGTGTGTGTGTGTGTGTGTGCGTGTGTGTGTCTGTGGGTACAGGGGTCCCAGAGGGGGGTTGTGCTGTGCTGTGATGAAATCCCTGGAACATTCCTGGTTAGATAGTCAATGTAGTAAGTACTAAGCTACAGGCTTCAGACTGGGTTAGAGCCAGATAGAGCTACAGGCTTCAGACTGGGTTAGAGACAGATAGAGATATAGGTTTCAGACTGGGTTAGAGCCAGATAGAGGCTTCAGACTGGGTTAGAGCCAGATAGAGCTATAGGTTTCAGACTGGGTTAGAGCCAGATAGAGCTACAGGCTTCAGACTGGGTTAGAGCCAGATAGAGGCTTCAGACTGGGTTAGAGCCAGATAGAACTACAGGTTTCAGACTGGGTTAGAGCCAGATAGAGCTACAGGGTTAGGGAGAAGCTCTAGAAGGTTCTGTTAGGATTAGAGTGAGGGGTGGCACAACAGGGTCACAGGAGAGAGGGTTAGGGAGGAGCTCTAGAAGGTTCTGTTAGGATTAGAGTGAGGGGTGGCACAACAGGGTCACAGGAGAGAGGGTTAGGGAGGAGCTCTAGAAGGTTATGTTAGGATTAGAGTGAGGGGTGGCACAACAGGGTCACATGAGAGAGGGTTAGGGAGGAGCTCTAGAAGGTTCTGTTAGGATTAGAGTGAGGGGTGGCACAACAGGGTCACAGGAGAGGGGGTTAGGGAGGAGCTCTAGAAGGTTCTGTTAGGATTAGAGTGAGGGGTGGCACAACAGGGTCACATGAGAGAGGGTTAGGGAGAAGATGAAGGTTATGGGCAGCAGGTTAGGGTTATGGACCAGGAGGAGGAAGAGGATGGGTGGGACAGGATGCTGTGTGAGGTCTAGAGGAAGAACAGCATTATGGGTAATGAAGAGAGACACACATCACTTCCTGTTAGAGAGAGAGAGAGAGAGAGACTAGATTGTTCTGTACTGTAAATAGTTCAGCAGTAGACATGAGTTCTGTCTCCATAGCAACATACACTCTGCTGTCACGTGTCACCATCTAACAAACCCTAAACGCTTTCCCATTGGTCAGTTCTCAACCCTCGATCCCTCTTCTGCTGTTTCCCCCCCCCCTCCCTCCCTCCCTCTACCCATCTCTCTCTCTGTGGGGACAAACAGTCGTCTGTCAGGCTGAATAGATCAACCCATGTGGACTAGAAGATGACCACAACTCAATTAGGAAACACAAACACACACACACACACACACACACACACACACACACACACACATCCTTAACAAGTAGGCCAGCAGGTAGCCTAGCGTTGGGCCTGTCTGAAACCTGTAGTTCTATCTGGCTCTAACCCAGTCTGAAGCCTCTATCTGGCTCTAACCCAGTCTGAAACCTGTAGTTCTATCTGGCTCTAACCCAGTCTGAAGCCTCTATCTGGCTCTAACCCAGTTTGAAACCTGTAGCTCTATCTGGCTCTAACCCAGTCTGAAGCCTCTATCTGGCTCTAACCCAGTCTGAAACCTGTAGTTCTATCTGGCTCTAACCCAGTCTGAAACCTGTAGTTCTATCTGGCTCTAACCCAGTCTGAAGCCTGTAGCTCTATCTGGGTCTAACCCAGTCTGAAACCTGTAGCTCTATCTGGCTCTAACCCAGTCTGAAGCCTCTATCTGGCTCTAACCTAGTCTGAAGCCTCTATCTGGCTCTACCCCAGTCTGAAGCCTGTAGTTCTATGTGGCTCTAACCTAGTCTGAAACCTGTAGTTCTATCTGGCTCTAACCCAGTCTGAAACCTATAGCTCTATCTGGCTCTAACCCAATCTGAAACCTGTAGCTCTATCTGGCTCTAACCCAGTCTGAAGCCTGTAGTTCTATCTGGCTCTAACCCAGTCTGAAGCCTCTATCTGGCTCTAACCCAGTCTGAAACCTATAGTTCTATCTGGCTCTAACCCAGTCTGAAGCCTATAGTTCTATCTGGCTCTAACCCAGTCTGAAGCCTATAGTTCTATCTGGCTCTAACCCAGTCTGAAACCTATAGCTCTATCTGTCTCTAACCCAGTCTGAAGCCTGTAGCTCTATCTGGCTCTAACCCAGTCTGAAACCTATGGCTCTATCTGGCTCTAACCCAGTCTGAAACCTATAGCTCTATCTGGCTAACCCAGTCTGAAACCTGTAGCTCTATCTGGCTCTAACCCAGTCTGGAACCTGTAGCTCTATCTGGGTCTAACCCAGTCTGAAACCTGTAGCTCTATCTGGCTCTAACCCAGTCTGAAACCTGTAGTTCTATCTGGCTCTAACCCAGTCTGAAGCCTCTATCTGGCTCTAACCCAGTCTGAAACCTGTAGCTCTATCTGGCTCTAACCCAGTCTGAAGCCTGTAGTTCTATCTGGGTCTAAACCAGTCTGAAACATGTAGCTCTATCTGGCTCTAACCCAGTCTGAAGCCTATAGCTGTATCTGGCTCTAACCCAGTTTGAAACCTGTAGCTCTATCTGGCTCTAACCCAGTCTGAAACCTGTAGTTCTATCTTGCTCTAACCCAGTCTGAAACCTGTAGTTCTATCTGGCTCTATCCCAGTCTGAAGCCTGTAGCTCTATCTGGGTCTAACCCAGTCTGAAACCTGTAGCTCTATCTGGCTCTAACCCAGTCTGAAGCCTCTATCTGGCTCTAACCTAGTCTGAAGCCTCTATCTGGCTCTACCCCAGTCTGAAGCCTGTAGTTCTATGTGGCTCTAACCTAGTCTGAAACCTGTAGTTCTATCTGGCTCTAACCCAGTCTGAAACCTATAGCTCTATCTGGCTCTAACCCAATCTGAAACCTGTAGCTCTATCTGGCTCTAACCCAGTCTGAAGCCTGTAGTTCTATCTGGCTCTAACCCAGTCTGAAGCCTCTATCTGGCTCTAACCCAGTCTGAAACCTATAGTTCTATCTGGCTCTAACACAGTCTGAAGCCTATAGTTCTATCTGGCTCTAACCCAGTCTGAAGCCTATAGTTCTATCTGGCTCTAACCCAGTCTGAAACCTATGGCTCTATCTGGCTCTAACCCAGTCTGAAACCTATAGCTCTATCTGGCTAACCCAGTCTGAAACCTGTAGCTCTATCTGGCTCTAACCCAGTCTGAAACCTGTAGTTCTATCTGGCTCTAACCCAGTCTGAAGCCTCTATCTGGCTCTAACCCAGTCTGAAACCTGTAGCTCTATCTGGCTCTAACCCAGTCTGAAGCCTGTAGTTCTATCTGGGTCTAAACCAGTCTGAAACATGTAGCTCTATCTGGCTCTAACCCAGTCTGAAGCCTATAGCTGTATCTGGCTCTAACCCAGTTTGAAACCTGTAGCTCTATCTGGCTCTAACCCAGTCTGAAACCTGTAGTTCTATCTTGCTCTAACCCAGTCTGAAACCTGTAGTTCTATCTGGCTCTAACCCAGTCTGAAGCCTGTAGCTCTATCTGGGTCTAACCCAGTCTGAAACCTGTAGCTCTATCTGGCTCTAACCCAGTCTGAAGCCTCTATCTGGCTCTAACCTAGTCTGAAGCCTCTATCTGGCTCTACCCCAGTCTGAAGCCTGTAGTTCTATGTGGCTCTAACCTAGTCTGAAACCTGTAGTTCTATCTGGCTCTAACCCAGTCTGAAACCTATAGCTCTATCTGGCTCTAACCCAATCTGAAACCTGTAGCTCTATATGGCTCTAACCCAGTCTGAAGCCTGTAGTTCTATCTGGCTCTAACCCAGTCTGAAGCCTCTATCTGGCTCTAACCCAGTCTGAACCCTATAGTTCTATCTGGCTCTAACCCAGTCTGAAGCCTATAGTTCTATCTGGCTCTAACCCAGTCTGAAGCCTATAGTTCTATCTGGCTCTAACCCAGTCTGAAACCTATGGCTCTATCTGGCTCTAACCCAGTCTGAAACCTATAGCTCTATCTGGCTAACCCAGTCTGAAACCTGTAGCTCTATCTGGCTCTAACCCAGTCTGGAACCTGTAGCTCTATCTGGGTCTAACCCAGTCTGAAACCTGTAGCTCTATCTGGCTCTAACCCAGTCTGAAACCTGTAGTTCTATCTGGCTCTAACCCAGTCTGGAACCTGTAGCTCTATCTGGCTCTAACCCAGTCTGGAACCTGTAGCTCTATCTGGCTCTAACCCAGTCTGAAACCTGTAGCTCTATCTGGCTCTAACCCAGCCTGAAACCTCTATCTGGCTCTAACCCAGTCTGAAGCCTGTAGCTCTATCTTGCTCTAACCCAGTCTGAAGCCTCTATCTGGCTCTAACCCAGTCTGGAACCTGTAGCTCTATCTGGCTCTAACCCAGTCTGGAACCTGTAGCTCTATCTGGCTCTAACCCAGTCTGAAACCTGTAGCTCTATCTGGCTCTAACCCAGTCTGAAGCCTGTAGCTCTATCTGGGTCTAACCCAGTCTGAAACCTGTAGCTCTATCTGGCTCTAACCCAGCCTGAAACCTCTATCTGGCTCTAACCCAGTCTGAAGCCTGTAGCTCTATCTTGCTCTAACCCAGTCTGAAGCCTCTATCTGGCTCTAAGCCAGTCTGAAACCTGTAGTTCTATCTGGGTCTAACCCAGTCTGAAACCTGTAGCTCTATCTGGCTCTAACCCAGTCTGAAGCCTATAGCTCTATCTGGCTCTAACCCAGTCTGAAACCTGTAGCTCTATCTGGGTCTAACCCAGTCTGAAGCCTGTAGCTCTATCTGGCTCTAACTCAAAGGTAGCTGGTCCGAATCCCCTGGGCTGACAAGGTGAAAAATATTGAGCAAGACTCCCACTCTCTGAGGGTGTACCAGGGGGAGTTGGGATAAGGACTGACCCTGCCGTGACCCCACTCTCTGAGGGTGTACCAGCGGGAGTTGGGATAAGGACTGACCCTTCCGTGACCCCACTCTCTGAGGGTGTACCAGCAGGAGTTGGGATAATGACTGACCCTGCCGTGACCCCACTCTCTGAAGGTGTACCAGGGGGAGTTGGGATAATGATTGACCCTGCCGTGAACCCACTCTCTGAGGGCGTACCAGGGGGAGTTGGGATAATGACTGACCCTGCCGTGACCCCACTCTCTGAGGGTGTACCAGGGGGAGTTGGGATAATGACTGACACTGCCGTCACCCCACTCTCTGAGGGTGTACCAGAGGGAGTTGGGATAATGACTGACCCTGCCGTCACCCCTGGCTCTAACAGTAACCCCCAGCTCTAACCCCCAGCTCTAACATTAACCCCCAGATCTAACAGTAACCCCCAGATGTAACAGTAACCCCCAGCTCTAACCCACAGCTCAAACAGTAACCCCCAGCTCTAACAGTAACCCCCAGCTCTAACAGTAACCCCCAACTCTAACCCCCAGCTCTAACAGTAACCCCCAGCTCTAACAGTAACCCCCAGCTCTAACAGTAACCTCCAGCTCTAACAGTAACCCCCAGCTCTAACAGTAACCCCCAGCTCTAACCCCCAGCTCTAACAGTAACCCCCAGCTCTAACCCCCAGCTCTAACAGTAACCCCCAGCTCTAACAGTAACCCCCAGCTCTAACAGTAACCCCCAGCTCTAACCCCCAGCTCTAACAGTAACCCCCAGCTCTAACAGTAACCCCCAGCTCTAACAGTAACCCCCAGCCATAACCCAGAGCTCTAACAGTAACCCCCAGCTCTAACAGTAACCCCCAGCTCTAACAGTAACCCCCAGCTCTTACAGTAACCCCCAGCTCTAATAGTAACCCCCAGCTCTAACTCCCAGCTCTAACAGTAACCCCCAGCTTTAACAGTAACCCCCAGCTCTAACAGTAACCCCCAGCTCTAACCCCCAGCTCTAACAGTAACCCCCAGCTCTAACAGTAACCCCCAGCTCCAACCCCCAGCTCTAACAGTAACCCCCAGCTCTAACCCCAGCTCTAACCTCCAGCTCTAACCCCCAGCTCTAACAGTAACCCCCAGCTCTAATAGTAATCCCCAGCTCTAACAGTAACCCCCAGCTCTAACAGTAACCCCCAGCTCTAACCCCCAGCTCTAACAGTAACCCCCAGCTCTAACAGTAACCCCCAGCTCTAACAGTAACCCCCGGCTCTAACCCCAGCTCTAACAGTAACCCCCAGCTCTAACAGTAACCCCCAGCTCTAACAGTAACCCCCAGCTCCAACCCCCAGCTCTAACAGTAACCCCCAGCTCTAACAGTAACCCCCAGCTCTAACAGTAACCCCCAGCTCTAACCCCCAGCTCTAACAGTAACCCCCAGCTCTAACAGTAACCCCCAGCTCTAACAGTAACCCCCAGCTCTAACCCCAGCTCTAACAGTAACCCCCAGCTCTAACAGTAACCCCCAGCTCTAACCCCCAGCTCTAACAGTAACCCCCAGCTCTAACAGTAACCCCCAGCTCTAACAGTAACCCCCAGCTCTAACAGTAACCCCCAGCTCTAATAGTAACCCCCAGCTCTAACAGTAACCCCCAGCTCTAACCCCCAGCTCTAACAGTAACCCCCAGCTCTAACAGTAACCCCCAGCACCAATCCCCAGCTCTAACAGTAACCCCCAGCTCTAACCCCAGCTCTAACCCCCAGCTCTAACAGTAACCCCCAGCTCTAATAGTAATCCCCAGCTCTAACAGTAACCCCCAGCTCTAACAGTAACCCCCAGCTCTAACCCCCAGCTCTAACAGTAACCCCCAGCTCTAACCCCCAGCTCTAACCCCCAGCACTAACAGTAACCCCCAGCTCTAACAGTAACACCCAGCTCTAACAGTAACCCCCAGCTCTAACAGTAACCCCCAGCTCTAACAGTAACCCCCAGCTCCAACCTCCAGCTCTAACAGTAACCCCCAGCTCTAACAGTAACCCCCAGCTCTAACAGTAACCCCCAGCTCTAACCCCCAGCTCTAACAGCATCCCCAAGCTTTAACAGCAACCCCCAGCTCTAACAGTAACCCCCAGCTCTAACAGTAACCCCCAGCTCTAACAGTAACCGCCAGCATTTACAGTAACCCCCAGCTCTAACAGTAACCCCCAGCTCTAACCCCCAGCTCTAACAGTAACCCCCAGCTCTAACAGTAACCCCCAGCTCTAACAGTAACCCCCAGCTCTAACAGTAACCCCCAGCTCTAACCCCCAGCTCTAACAGTAACCCCCAGCTCTAACAGTAACCCCCAACTCTAACCCCGAGCTCTAACAGTAACCCCCAGCTATAACAGTAACCTGCAGCTCTAACAGTAACCCCCAGCTATAACAGTAACCCCCAGCTCTAACAGTAACCCCCAGCGCTAACCCCCAGCTCTAACAGTAACCCCCAGCTCTAACAGTAACCCCCAGCTCTAACAGTAACCCCCAGCTCTAACCCCCAGCTCTAACAGTAACCCCCAGCTCCAACCCCCAGCTCTAACAGTAACCCCCAGCTCTAACAGTAACCCCCAGCTCTAACAGTAACCCCCAGCTCTAACCCCCAGCACTAACCCCCAGCTCTAACAGTAACCCCCTGCTCTAACAGTAACCCCCAGCTCTAACCCCCAGCTCTAACAGTAACCCCCAGCTCTAACCCCCAGTTCTAACAGTAACCTCCAGCTCTAACAGTAATCCCCAGCTCTAACAGAAACCCCCAGCTCTAACAGTAACCCCCAGCTCTAACAGTTACCCCAGCTCTAACAGTAACCCCCAGCTCTAACCCCCAGCTCTAACAGTAACCCCCAGCTCTAACCCCCAGCTCTAACCCCCAGCTCTAACCCCCAGCTCTAACAGTAACCCCCAGCTCTAACAGTAACCCCCAGCTCTAACCCCCAGCTCTAACAGTAACCCCCAGCTCTAACAGTAACCCCCAGCTCTAACCCCCAGCTCTAACAGTAACCTCCAGCTCTAACAGTAACCCCCAGCTCTAACCCCCAGCTCTAACCCCCAGTTCTAACAGTAACCCCCAGCTCTAATAGTAACCCACAGCTCTAACAGTAACCCCCAGCTCTAACCCAGTGCTCTAACAGTAACCCCCAGCTCTAACCCCCAGCTCTAACAGTAACCCCCAGCTCTAACAGTAACCCCCAGTTCTAACAGTAACCCCCAGCTCTAACAGTAACCCCCAGCTCTAACAGTAACCATCAGCTCTAACAGTAACCCCCAGCTCCCTTTCTATCTCTTTATCTACACTATCTATCTCTATATCTACACTCTCTCTATATCTACACAGTCTATCTCTATATCTGTCTGTCTGTCTGCCTACCTTTCTCTCTATATACACTTTCTATATCTCTCTATCTACACTATCTATCTCTATATATACACTATCTATCTCTATATCTACACTCTCTCTATATCTACACAGTCTATCTCTATATCTGTCTGTCTGTCTGCCTACCTTTCTCTCTATATACACTTTCTATATCTCTCTATCTACACTATCTATCTCTATATATACACTATCTATCTCTATTTCTACACTACCTATCTCTATATATCTGGCTGTCTGGCTGCTTCCCTTTCTCTATCTACACTAGCTATCTCTATATATACACTATCTATCTCAATATATACACTATCTATCTCTATATATACACTATATATCTCAATATATACACTATCTATCTCTATATATACACTATCTCTCTCTCTATCTACACTATCTCTATATATACACTATCTATATCTCTATCTACACTATCTCTATATATACACTATATATCTCAATATATACACTATCTATCTCTATATATACACTATCTATATCTCTATATATACAATATCTTTATCTCTATCTACACTATCTCTATATATACACTATCTATATATATACACTATCTATAATCTCTATCTAAACTATCTATATCTCTATATATACACTATCTATCTCTCTGTCTACACTATCTATATATCTATCTATATCTATATATACACTATCTATATCTCTATATATATACACTATCTATATCTCTATATATCTACACTATCTATATCTCTATCTACACTATCTTTATATATACACTATCTATCTCTATATCTACACTATCTATATATCTATCTGTCTATCTACACTATCTCTATATCTACACAATCTATCTCTCCATATCTACACTATCTATCTCTCTCTATATACACTATCTATATCTCTATC
>NC_092159.1:87500-130000 GCF_045791955.1 Oncorhynchus clarkii lewisi | reverse complement strand
TGTAGCTAACTACTGGAACTACACTACTGTTTTACCATGTAGTGGTGTAGCTAACTACCAGGAACTACACTACTGTTTTACCATGTAGCAGTGTAGCTAACTACTGGAACTACACTACTGTTTTACCATGTAGCGTTGTAGCTAACTACTGGAACTACACTCTACTGTTTTACCATGTAGCGGTGCAGCTAACTACTGGAACTACACACTACTGTTTTACCATGTAGCGGTGCAGCTAACTACTGGAACTACACTCTACTGTTTTACCATGTAGTGGTGTAGCTAACTAACTACTGGAACTACACACTACTGTTTTACCATGTAGTGGTGTAGCTAACTACTGGAACTACACACTACTGTTTTACTATGTAGCGGTGTAGCTAACTACTGGAACTACACACTACTGTTTTACTATGTAGCGGTGTAGCTAACTACTGGAACTACACACTACTGTTTTACCATGTAGCGGTGTAGCTAACTAATGGAACTACACTACTGTTTTACCATGTAGTGGTGTAGCTAACTACCGGAACTACACTACTGTTTTACCATGTAGCAGTGTAGCTAACTACTGGAACTACACTACTGTTTTACCATGTAGCAGTGTAGCTAACTACTGGAACTACACTCTACTGTTTTACCATGTAGCGGTGTAGCTAACTACTAGAACTACACTACTGTTTTACCATGTAGCGGTGTAGCTAACTACTGGAACTACACTCTACTGTTTCACCATGTAGCGGTGCAGCTAACTACTGGAACTACACTACTGTTTTACCATGTAGCGGTGCAGCTAACTACCGGAACTACACACCACTGTTTTACCATGTAGCAGTGTAGCTAACTAACCACTGGAACTACACAGCATTGTCTCGGCATTGTCTCCCTGTCTAAATAAAGAAACCTTGGTCTCAGCATTGACTCCCTGTCTAAATAAAGAGACCTTGGTCTCAGCATTGACTCCCTGTCTAAATAAAGACACCTTGGTCTCGGCATTGACTCCCTGTCTAAATAAAGACACCTTGGTCTCAGCATTGACTCCCTGTCTAAATAAAGACACCTTGGTCTCAGCATTGACTCCCTGTCTAAATAAAGACACCTTGGTTTCAGCATTGACTCCCTGTCTAAATAAAGACACCTTGGTCTCGGCATTGACTCCCTGTCTAAATAAAGACACCTTGGTCTCAGCATTGACTCCCTGTCTAAATAAAGACACCTTGGTCTCAGCATTGACTCCCTGTCTAAATAAAGACACCTTGGTCTCAGCATTGACTCCCTGTCTAAATAAAGACACCTTGGTCTCAGCATTGACTCCCTGTCTAAATAAAGACACCTTGGTCTCAGCATTGACTCTATGTCTAAATAAAGACTCCCTGGTTTCAGCATTGACTCCCTGGTCTCAGCATTGACTCCCTGGTCTCAGCATTGATTCCCTGGTCTCAGCATTGACTCCCAGGCCTCAGCATTGACTCCTTGGTCTCAGCATTGACTCCCTGGTCTCAGCATTGACTCATTGGTCTCAGCATTGACTCCTTGGTCTCAGCATTGACTCCCTGGTCTCAGCATTGACTCCTTGGTCTCAGCATTGACTCCTTGGTCTCAGCATTGACTCTCTGGTCTCAGCATTGACTCCTTGGTCTCAGCATTGACTCTCTGGTCTCAGCATTGACTCCTTGGTATCAGCATTGCCTCCTTGGTCTCAGCATTTACTCCTTGGTCTCAGCATTGACTCCTTGGCCTCAGCATTGACTCCCTGTCTAAATAAAGACAAAGTTTTGTTTGCTGTGTGTTGGGGGTGGATGTGTGTGGAGGATGTGTGTATTGACAGGATGTGTGTGTGTATTAACATGATGTGTGTATTAACAGGATGTGTGTATTAACAGGATGTGTGTATTAACAGGATGTGTGTATTAACAGGATGTGTGTATAAACAGGTTGTGTGTGTGTATTAACATGATGTGTGTATTAACAGGATGTGTGTATTAACAGGATGTGTGTATAAACAGGATGTGTGTGTATTAACAGGATGTGTGTATTAACAGGATGTGTGTATTAACAGAATGTGTGTATTAACAGGACGTTAACAGGATGTGTGTGTGTATTAACAGGATGTGTATATTAACAGGATGTGTATAAACAGGATGTGTGTATTAACAGGATGTGTGTGTATTAACAGGATGTGTGTGTGTATTAACAGGATGTGTGTATTAACAGGATGTGTGTATTAACAGGATGTGTGTGTATTAACAGGATGTGTGTGTATTAACAGGATGTGTGTGTATAAACAGGATGTGTGTATTAACAGGATGTGTGTATTAACAGGATGTGTGTATTAACAGGATGTGTGTAAACAGGATGTGTGTATTAACAGGATGTGTGTGTATTAACAGGATGTGTGTGTGTTTAAACAGGATGTGTGTGTATAAACAGGATGTGTGTGTGTGTTCCAGACAGTATCAGCAGCAGAGAAGTGGTGTGTCCACCTGGCCATGCATCCCCAGGTAACTAATGCACACACACACACACACACACACACACACACACACACACACACACACACACACACATACATCACCCTGCCTCCAAGCCCCTCCCAGGTGAACCTGTTCAGCCTGGCCAGGAAGCGTTATGCCCACCTGACCTCTAACCCCTCCCCCCCCAGGTGAACCTGTTCAGCCTGGCCAGGAAGCGTTATGGCCACCTGACCTCTAACCCCTCCCCCCCAGGTGAACCTGTTCAGCCTGGCCAGGAAGCGTTATGGCCACCTGACCTCTAACCCCTCCCCCCCCAGGTGAACCTGTTCAGCCTGGCCAGGAAGCGTTATGCCCACCTGACCTCTAACCCCTCCCCCCCAGGTGAACCTGTTCAGCCTGGCCAGGAAGCGTTATGCCCACCTGACCTCTAACCCCTCCCCCCCAGGTGAACCTGTTCAGCCTGGCCAGGAAGCGTTATGCCCACCTGACCTCTAACCCCGACCACTCTGAGGTCTCTATAGACCGTGACTTCCCGTGGGGTGTCGACTCTCTGGTCACCCTGGTGTTCCTGGATCAACGCTACCACCTGCAGACGTCTGATAACCGCTTCCTGAAGAACGACGGCAGCCTGGAGGCCACGCCGGACAAGACCACCGGATACACGCTGGAGTTCCGCTCCGGCAAGGTGGCGTTCAGGGATTGTTCCGGGCGCTACCTGGCGCCGTCGGGCCCGAGCGGGACCATGAAGAGCGGGAAGAACAGCCGTGTGGGGAAGGATGAGATGTTCTCTCTGGAGCAGAGTCACCCTCAGGTGGTTCTCACCGCCGGCAACGAGAAGAACGTCTCCACCAGGCAAGGTAGGACCAACACAACCTTAGTGGAACCTTACTAGAACGTTACCAGGCAAGATAGGACCAACACAAACTTAGTGGAACCTTACTAGAGCCTTACCAGGGAAGATAGGACCAACACAACCTTAGTGGAACCTTACTAGAACCTTACCAGGCAAGATAGGATGAACACAACCTTAGTGGAACCTTACTAGAACCATACCAGGGAAGATAGGACCAACGCAACCTTACTAGAACCTTAACAGGAAAGATGGGACGTACACAACCTTAGTGGAACCTTACCAGAACCATACCAGGGAAGACAGGAGCTACACAACTTTAGTGGAACCTTACTAGAACCTTACTAAGGATGATAGGACCAACACAACCTTACTAGTTTAACCTTACTAGAACCTTACCAGGCAAGATAGGACCAACAGAACCTTAGTGGAACCTTACTAGAACCTTACCAGGGAGGATAGGACCAACACAACCGTATTGTAACCTTACTAGAACCATACGAGGCAAGATAGGACCAACACAACCTTAGTGGAACCTTACTAGAACCATACCAGGGAAAATAGGAGCAACACAACCTTACTAGAACCTTACCAGGCAAGATAGGACCAACACAACCTTAGTGGAACCTTACTAGAACCTTACCAGGCAAGATAGAACCAGCACAACCTTAGTGGAACCTTACTAGAACCATACCAGAGAAAATAGGACAACACAACCTTAGTGGAACCTTTCTAGAACCTTACCAGGCAAGATAGGACCAACACAACCTTGGTGGAACCTTACTAGAACATTACCAGGCAAGATAGGACCAACATAACTTTAGTGGAACCTTACTAGAACAATACAAGGGAAGATAGGACCAACACAACCTTACTAGAACCTTAACAGGAAAGATAGGATGTACACAACCTTAGTGGAACCTTACCAGAACCATACCAGGGAAGACAGGAGCTACACAACTTTAGTGGAACCTTACTAGAACCTTACTAAGGATGATAGGACCAACACAACCTTACTAGTTTAACCTTACTAGAACCTTGCCAGGCAAGATAGGACCAACAGAACCTTAGTGGAACCTTACTAGAACCTTACCAGGGAGGATAGGCCCAACACAACCTTATTGTAACCTTACTAGAACCATACGAGGCAAGATAGGACCAACACAACCTTAGTGGAACCTTACTAGAACCATACCAGGGAAAATAGGAGCAACACAACCTTACTAGAACCTTTCCAGGCAAGATAGGACCAACACAACCTTAGTGGAACCTTACTAGAACCTTGCCAGACAAGATAGGACCAGCACAACCTTAGTGGAACCTTACTAGAACCATACCAGAGAAAATAGGACATTGCAACCTTAGTGGAACCTTACTAGAACCTTACCAGGCAAGATAGGACACACACAAACTTAGTGGAACCTTACTAGAACCTTCCCAGGGAATATAGGACCATCACAACCTTAGTGGAACCTTACTAGAACCTTACCAGGCAAGATAGGACCAACACAACCTTGTGGAACCTTACTAGAACCATACCAGGGAAGATAGGACCAACTGAACCTTACTAGAACCTTACCAGGAAAGATAGGACCAACACAACCTTAGTGGAACCTTAGTAGAACCATACTAGGGATGCTAGGACCAACACAACCTTAGTGGAACCTTACTAGAACCTTACCAGGCAAGATAGGACCAACACAACCTTAGTGGAACCTTGAAGGATGGATGAGATGTTCTCTCTGGAGCAGAGTCACCCTCAGGTGGTTCTCACCGCCGGCAACGAGAAGAACGTCTCCACCAGGCAAGGTAGGACCAACACAACCTTAGTGGAACCTTACTAGAACCATACCAGGGATGATAGGAGCAGCACACCCTTACTAGGACCTTACCAGGTAAGATAGGACCAACACAACTTTAGTGGAACCTTACTAGAACCTTACCAGGGAAGATAGGACCAAGACAACCTTAGTGGAACCTTACTAGAACCTTACCAGGAAAGATAGGACCAAGACAACCTTAGTGGAACCTTACTAGAACCTTACCAGGAAAGATAGGACCAAGACAACCTTAGTGGAACCTTACTAGGGATGATAGGATCAACACAACCTTACTAGTTTAACCTTACTAGAAACTTATCAGGGAAGAACAACAACAACCTAGAACTAGAGACCTGTAGAACCTTTCTAGAACATCCACCAGGCAAAGTAGGACATGCAGAAATAGAATGAGGTGATATCTATAATGGTTGACCTAAACAGAGTTGACCTCATCTCTTCAAACAGCTCATAACTTTTAAAGGAACAAGAACATCCAAACAAACGATTTTTACACAATACCGGAATTTCCAGTAGTGTTTCTAGTCTGATGGAGACTGTGTCCTGTGACCTTATTTCAACTTCTATGAGCACCTAAATGACATAGCTACCAACCTCTAGCGGTGTCTGGGGTGTGACCTTATTTCAACTTCTATGAGCACCTAAATGACACAGCTACCAACCTCTAGCGGTGTCTGGGGTGTGACCTTATGGGGGCTCAGACAGGGTCAGATTTGTCTCCTCAGACAGGGTCAGATTAGAGTCTCCTCTCTCATCTTCTTTTACAGATTGAAGACTTCTTCCTCCCTCCTCTTGTCATCATCCCCTTCCCCTCCTCCTCCTCTTTCCACCACTGCTCCTTCTCTTCCCCTCCTCCTCTTTCCTTCTCCTTCTCTTCCCCTCCCCCTCTTGTCATCATCCCCTTCTCCTCCTCCTCTTCTCCACCTCCTCTTTCTTATCCCTTCCTCTCCTTCTCCCTCTCTTCCCCTCCACCTCTTGTCATCATCCCCTTCCCCTCCTCCTCTTCCTCTTCTCCGCCTCCTCTTCCTTATCCCTTCCTCTCCTTCTCCCTCTCTTCCCCTCCTCCTCTTGTCATCCTCCTCCTCCTCTTCTCTGCCTCCTCTTCCTTATCCCTTCCTCTCCTTCTCCCTCTCCCTCCTCCCCTTCCCCTCCTCCTCCTCTTCTCCTCCTCCCCTTCTCCACCTCCTCTTCCTTCCTCCCTTCCTCTCCTTCTCCCTGTCTTCCCTTCCTCCTCTTGTCATGCTCCCCTTCCCCTCCTCCCTTTCCCCACCTCCTCTTTCCCCTCCTCTTGGTCCTCCCCTCCTCCTCTTCCTTCCCTCCACCTCTTTCATCCCCTCTTCCTCCCCTCCACCTCTTTCATCCCCTCTTCCTCCCCTCCTCCTCTTCTCCTCTTCTCTCCTCCTCTTTCCTCCTCCTCCTCCTCTTCCCCAGCTCCTCTTTCCTCCTGCTCCTTCTCTTCCCCTCCTCCTCTTTCCTCCTCCTTCTCTTCCCCCCCTCCTCTTTCCTCCTCCTTCTCTTCCCCTCCTCCTCTTTCCTCCTCCTCCTCCTCTTCCCCAGCTCCTCTTTCCTCCTCCTCCTTTTCTTCCCCATCTCCTCCTTCCTCCTCCTCCTCCCCTTCCCCAGCTCCTCTTTCCTCCTCCTCCTCCTCCCCTTCCCCAGCTCCTCTTTCCTCCTCCTCTACCTCCTCCTCCTATTTCCTCCTCCTCCTTATCTTCCCCAGCTCCTCTTTCCTCTTCCTTCTCCTCTTCCCCAGCTCCTCTTTCCTCCTCCTCCTCCTCTTCCCTCCTCCTCGTTCTTCTTCCTCCTCCCCTTCCCAGCTCCTCTTTCCTCCTCCTCCTCCTCCTCCTCTTCTTCCCCAGCTCCTCTTTCCTCCTCCTCCTCCTCCTCCTCTTCCCCTTCTCCTCTTTCCTCCTCCTCCTCCACTTCCACTTCCACTTCCCCAGCTCCTCTTCCTCCTCCTCTTCTCTTCCCCAGCTCCTCTTTCCTCCTCCTCCTTCTCTTCCCCAGCTCCTCCTTCCTCCTCCTTCTCCTATTCCCCAGATCCTCTTTCCTCCTCCTCCTCCTCCCCTTCCCCAGCTCCTCTTTCCTCCTCCTCTTCCCCAGCTCCTCTTTCCTCCTCCTCCTCCTCCTCTTCCCCTCCTCCTCTTTCCTCTTCCTCCTCCTCTTCCCCAGCTCGTCTTCCTCCTCCTCCTCCTCCTCCTCCTCCTCCTCCTCCTCCTCCTCTTTCCTCCTCCTCCTCCTCCTCCTCCTCCTCCTCCTCCTCTTCCTCTTCCCCAGCTCCTCCTCCTCCTCCTCTTCCTCTTCCCCAGCTCCTCTTTCCTCCTCCTTCTCTTCCCCAGCTCCTCCCTATTCCTCCTCCTCCTCTTCCCCAGCTCCTCTTTCCTCCTCCTCCTCCTCTTCTTCCCCAGCTCCTCTTTCCTCCTCCTCTTCCCCTCCTCCTCTTCCCCAGCTCCTCTTTCCTCCTCCTCCTCCTCCTCTTCCCCTCCTCCTCTTTCCTCTTCCTCCTCCCCTTCCCCAGCTCCTCTTTACTCCTTCCCCCTCCTCTTCCCTCCTCCTCCTCCCCTTCCCCTCCTTCTTATTCCTCCTCCTCCTCCTCCTCCTCCTCTTCCCCAGCTCCTCTTTCCTCCTCCTCCTCCTCCCCTTCCCCTCCTCCTTTTTCCTCCTCCTCCTCTTCCCCTCCTCCTCTTTCCTCCCCTCCTCTGCCCTGCATCATGTGTTTTCCATCTGCTCTCCCTTGCCCCCCCTTTCTCTTCCTCCCTCTTTCCCCTTTTCTCTGTTTGTCTCTGCCCTTTTCTCTGTCCACTGAACAAATTTTTCCGCAGAAATTCTATCCGACCTTTGTGGTCGGTCCCAGTTTAGAAACTGTGTGTGTGTGTGTGTGTGTGTGTGAGGGGGGAGGGGTTAGAACAGCATAAGTCAGCAATTACTTTGAGAAAACTAAACGAGGGAGGAGAGGAGAAAAGAGCTCTGTAGACAAAGAGAGATGGAGGAAGTTGAAAAGGGAGAGATGATGTCGCTCTTGCTGCTGGTGATTCTCTGATCCACCTCTACGCAAATGACACCATTCTGTATATTTCTGGCCCCTCTTTGGATACTGTGTTTACTAACCTCCAGACGAGCTTCAATGCCATACAACACTCCTTCCATGGCCTCCAACTGCTTTTAAATGCTAGTAAAACTAAATACATGCTCTTCAAACGATCGCTGCCCGCACCTGCCCGGCCGACTAGCATCACTACTCTGGACGGTTCTGACCTAGAATATGTGGACATCTATAAGTACCTAGGTGTCTGGCTAGACTGTAAACTCTCCTACCAGACTCACATTAAGCACCTCCAATCCAAAATGAAATCTAGAAACAGGCTTCCTATTTCGCAACAAAGCCTTCTTCACTCATGCTGCCAAACATACCCTCGTAAAACTGACTATCCTACCTATCCTTGACTTCGGCGATGTCATTTACAAAATAGCCTCCAACACTCTACTCAGCAAATTGGATGCAGTTTATCACAGTGCCATCCGTTTTTTCACCAAAGCCCCATATACTACCCACTGCAGCAACCTGTATGCTCTAGTTGGCCCTCGCTTCTTACTCGTGTGAGGGGAAGGTTTCTCTCAAAAAAGTATTTAGTCATCCACCAATTGTGCAAGTTCTCCCATTTAAAAAGATGAGAGAGACCTGTAATTTTAATCATAGGTACACTTCAACTATGACAGACAAAATAAGAAAGAAAAATCCAGAAAATCACATTGTAGGATTTTTAATGAATTTATTTGCAAATGATGGTGGAAAATAAGTATTTGGTCAATAACAAAAGTTGATCTCAATACTTTGTTATATACCCTTTGTTGGCAATGACTGAGGTCTAACGTTTTCTGTAAGTCTTCACAAGGTTTTCACACACTGTTGCTGGTATTTTGGCCCATTCCTCCATGCAGATCTCCTCTAGAGCAGTGATGTTTTGGGGCTGTTGCTGGGCAACACAGACTTTCAGCTCCCTCCAAAGATTTTCTATGGGTTTGAGATCTGGAGACTGGCTAGGCCACTCCAGGACCTTGAAATGCATCTTACGAAGCCACTCTTTCGTTGCCCGAGCGGGGTGTTTGGGATCATTGTCTTGCTGAAAGACCCAGCCACTTTTCATCTTCAATGCCCTTGCTGATGGAAGGAGGTTTTCACTCAAAATCTCACGATACATGGCCCCATTCATTCTTCCCTTTACACGGATCAGTCGTCCTGGTCCCTTTGCAGAAAAACAGCCCCAAAGCATGATGTTTCCACCCCCATGCTTCACAGTAGGTATGGTGTTCTTTGGGTGCAACTCAGCATTCTTTGTTCTCCAAACACGACGAGTTGAGTTTTTACCAAAAAGTTCTATTTGGGTTTCATCTGACCATATGACATTCTCCCAATCTTCTTCTGGATCATCCAAATGCTCTCTAGCAAACTTCAGACGGGCCTGGACATGTACTGGCTTAAGCAGATTTGAGTCCATGGCGGCATAGTGTGTTACTGATGGTAGGCTTTGTTACTTTTGTCCCAGCTCTCTGCAGGTCATTCACTAGGTCCCCCCGTGTGGTACTGGGATTTTTGCCCACCGTTCTTGTGATCATTTTGACCCCACGGGTGAGATCTTGCGTGGAGCCCCAGATCGAGAGAGATTATCAGTGGTCTTGTATGTCTTCCATTTCCTAATAATTGCTCCCACAGTTGATTTCTTCAAACCAAGCCGCTTACCCATTGCAGATTCAGTCTTCCCAGCCTGGTGCAGGTCTACAATTTTGTTTCTGGTGTAATTTGACAGCTCTTTGGTCTTGGCCATAGTGGAGTTTGGAGTGTGACTGTTTGAGGTTGTGGACAGGTGTCTTTTATACTGATAACAAGTTCAAACAGGTGCCATTAATACAGGTAACGAGTGGAGGACAGAGGAGCCTCTTAAAGAAGAAGTTACAGGTCTGTGAGAGCCAGAAATCTTGCTTGTTTGTAGGTGACCAAATACTTATTTTCCACCATAATTTGCAAATAAATACATAAAAAATCCTACAATGTGATTTTCTGGATTTTTTTTCTCATTTTGTCTGTCATAGTTGAAGTGTACCTATGATGAAAATTACAGGCCTCTCTCATCTTTTTAAGTGGGAAAACTTAAACAATTGGTAGCTGACTAAATACTTTTTTGCCCCACTGTATATGTTGGGTATTAGTGAGTGATCTACTAGACTGGTACTGTATATATAATATATGTTGGGTATTAGTGATCTACTAGACTGGTACTGTATATCTAATATATGTTGGGTATTAGTGATCTACTAGACTGGTACTGTATATATAATATATGTTGGGTATTAGTGATCTACTAGTATAGACTGGTACTGTATATCTAATATACGTTGGGTATTACTGAGTGATCTACTAGACTGGTACTGTATATATAATATATGTTGGGTATTAGTGATCTACTAGACTGGTACTGTATATCTAATATATGTTGGGTATTAGTGATCTACTAGACTGGTACTCTATATCTAATATATGTTGGGTATTAGTGATCTACTAGACTGGTACTGTATATAATATATGTTGGGTATTACTGAGTGATCTACTAGACTGGTACTGTATATATAATATATGTTGGGTATTAGTGATCTACTAGACTGGTACTGTATATCTAATATATGTTGGGTATTAGTGATCTACTAGACTGGTACTCTATATCTAATATATGTTGGGTATTAGTGATCTACTAGACTGGTACTGTATATAATATATGTTGGGTATTACTGAGTGATCTACTAGACTGGTACTGTATATATAATATATGTTGGGTATTACTGAGTGATCTACTAGACTGGTACTGTATATATAATATATGTTGGGTATTACTGAGTGATCTACTAGACTGGTACTGTATATATAATATATGTTGGGTATTAGTGATCTACTAGTATAGACTGGTACTGTATATCTAATATATGTTGGGTATTAGTGATCTACTAGACTGGTACTGTATATAATATATGTTGGGTATTAGTGATCTACTAGACTGGTACTGTATATATAATATATGTTGGGTATTAGTGATCTACTAGACTGGTACTCTATATCTAATATATGTTGGGTATTAGTGATCTACTAGACTGGTACTGTATATATAATATATGTTGCGTAATAGTGAGTGATCTACTAGACTGGTACTGTATATAATATATGTTGGGTATTAGTGATCTACTAGACTGGTACTGTATATATAATATATGTTGGGTATTAGTGATCTACTAGACTGGTACTGTATATAATATATGTTGGGTAATAGTGAGTGATCTACTAGACTGGTACTGTATATAATGTATGTGGGGTATTAGTGAGGGATCAACTAGTATTGACTGGTACTGTATATAATATATGTTGGGTAATAGTGAGTGATCTACTAGACTGGTACTGTATATAATATATGTGGGGTATTAGTGGGTGATCTACTAGTATAGACTGCTACTGTATATATAATATATGTTTGGTAATAGTGATCTACTAGACTGGTACTGTATATCTAATATATGTTGGGTATTAGTGATCTACTAGTATAGACTGGTACTGTATATATAATATATGTTGGGTATTAGTGAGTGATCTACTAGTATAGACTGGTACTGTATATCTAATATATGTTGGGTATTAGTGATCTACTAGTATAGACTGGTACTGTATATCTAATATATGTTGGGGATTAGTGATCTACTAGACTGGTACTGTATATAATATATGTTGGGGATTAGTGATCTACTAGACTGGTACTGTATATCTAATATATGTTGGGTATTAGTGATCTACTAGTATAGACTGGTACTGTATATCTAATATATGTTGGGTATTAGTGATCTACTAGTATAGACTGGTACTGTATATCTAATATATGTTGGGTATTAGTGATCTACTAGACTGGTACTGTATATATAATATATGTTGGGTATTAGTGATCTACTAGACTGGTACTGTATATCTAATATATGTTGGGTATTAGTGATCTACTAGTATAGACTGGTACTGTATATATAATATATGTTGGGTATTAGTGGGTGATCTACTAGTATAGACTGGTACTGTATATATAATATATGTTGGGTTTTAGTGATCTACTAGACTGGTACTGTATATAATATATGTTGGGGAGTAGTGATCTACTAGACTGGTACTGTATATATAATATATGTTGGGTATTAGTGATCTACTAGTATAGACTGGTACTGTATATCTAATATATGTTGGGTATTAGTGATCTACTAGTATAGACTGGTACTGTATATCTAATATATGTTGGGTATTAGTGATCTACTAGACTGGTACTGTATGTCTAATATATGTTGGGGAGTAGTGATCTACTAGACTGGTACTGTATATATAATATATGTTGGGTATTAGTGATCTACTAGTATAGACTGGTACTGTATATAATATATGGTGGGTAATAGTGAGTGATCTACTAGACTGGTACTGTATATATAATATATGTTGGGTATTAGTCATCTACTAGTATAGACTGGTACTGTATATATAATATATGTTGGGCATTAGTGAGTGATCTACTAGTATAGACTGGTACTGTATATATAATATATGTTGGGTATTAGTGATCTACTAGACTGGTACTGTATATCTAATATATGTTGGGTATTAGTGATCTACTAGACTGGTACTGTATATATAATATATGTTGGGTAATAGTGAGTGATCTACTAGTATAGACTGGTACTGTATATAATATATGTTGGGTAATAGTGAGTGATCTACTAGTATTGACTGGTACTGTATATAATATATGTTGGGTAATAGTGAGTGATCTACTAGTATAGACTGGTACTGTATATAATATATGTTGGGTAATAGTGAGTGATCAACTAGTATAGACTGGTACTGTATATATAATATATGTTAGGTATTAGTGATCTACTAGACTGGTACTGTATATAATATATGTGAGGTATTAGTGATCTACTAGACTGGAACTGAATATAATATATGTTGGGTATTAGTGATCTACTAGACTGGTACTGTATATATAATATATGTTAGGTATTAGTGATCTACTAGACTGGTACTGTATATAATATATGTTGGGTAATAGTGAGTGATCTACTAGTATAGACTGGTACTGTATATAATATATGATGGGTAATAGTGAGTGATCTACTAGACTGGTTCTGTATATATAATATAAGTTGGGTAATAGTGAGTTATCTACTAGACTGGTACTGAATATAATATATGTTGGGTATTAGTGATCTACTAGACTGGTACTGTATATAATATATGATGGGTAATAGTGAGTGATCTACTAGACTGGTTCTGTATATATAATATAAGTTGGGTAATAGTGAGTGATCTACTAGACTGGTACTGTATATAATATATGTGAGGTATTAGTGAGGGATCAACTAGTATAGACGGCATGTTGATTGAAACTCAATCCTAAATAATTCCTAGTTTCACAACACATTGTTCACAATTAACCCTGTATGATATCTGTGACTCCTACCCCTGAACCCAGGCATGGACCTTTCGGCCAATCAGGACGAGGAGGGTGACCAGGAAGTGTTCCAGGTGGAGATGAGTCGTGAGACAGGAAACAGGAAGTGTGCGTTCCGCACTGCTGCAGGGAAGTACTGGACCCTCACCTCCACCGGAGGACTGCAGTGTACCGCCTCTACTAAGTAATACACTACACACTATACACACTATGCACTATACACTACACAGACTGCACACACTATACACTACACACACTATACACACTACACACTATACACACTACACACTATACACACTATACACACTATACACTACACACACTATACACACTATACACCACACACACTACACACACTACACACTATACACACTATACACACTATACACTATACACACTACACACTATACACTACACACACTATACACTATACACACTACACACTATACACTACACACACTATACACACTATACACCACACACACTACACACACTACACACTATACACACTACACACTATACACACTACACACTATGCACTATACACTATACACACTACACACTATACACTACACACACTATACACACTACACACTATACACACTACACACTATACACACTATACACACTATACACTACACACACTATACACACTATACACCACACACACTACACACACTACACACTATACACACTATACACACTATACACTACACACACTATACACACTATACACCACACACACTACACACACTACACACTATACACACTATGCACTATACACTATACACACTACACAGACTGCACACTATACACACTACACACACTATACACACTATACACTATACACACTACACACTATACACACTACACACTATACACACTACACAGACTGCACACTATACACTACACACACTACACACTATACACTACACACACTATACACACTATACACCACACACACTACACACACTACACACTATACACACTACACAGACTGCACACTATACACTATACACACTACACACTATACACTACACACACTATACACACTATACACTATACACACTACACACTATACACACTATACACACTACACACTATACACTACACACACTATACACACTATACACTATACACACTACACACTATACACACTATACACACTACACACTATACACTACACACACTATACACACTATACACCACACACACTACACACACTACACACTATACACACTACACACTATACACACTACACACTATACACACTATACACACTATACACACTACACACTATACACTACACACTATACACACTACACACACTATACACACTACACACTATACACACTACACACACTATACACACTACACACACTATACACACTATACACACTATACACACTATACACACTACACACTATACACACTATAAACACTACACACTATACACACTATACACACTACACACTATACACGCTATACACATAATACACACTATACACACTACACACTATACACACTATACACACTACACACTATACACACTATACACACTATACACACTATACACACTATTCACATTATACACTCTATACACTACACACTATACACACTATACACACTATACACACTATACACACTATTCACACTATACACACTATACACTATACACACTACACACTATACACACTATACACACTACACACACTACACACTATACACACTATACACACACTACACACACTATACACACTATACACACTATACACACTATACACACTATTCACATTATACACACTATACACTACACACACTATACACTACACACACTATACACACTATACACTACACACACTATACACCCTATACACACTATACACACTATACACACTATACACACTATACACTACACACACTATACACTACACACTATACACACTATACACACTACACACTATACACACTATACACTACACACACTATTCACATTATACACACTATACACTACACACACTATACACTATACACACTATACACACTATACGCTAAACACACTATACACACTATACACACTATACACACTGTACACTATACACTACACACACTATACACACTATACACACTATACACACTACACACACTATACACAATATACACACTATACACTACACACACTATACACTACACACACTATACACACTATACACTACACACACTATACACCCTATACACACTATATACACTATACACACTATACGCACTATACACTACACACACTATACACTACACACTATACACACTATACACACTACACACTATACACACTATACACTACACACACTATACACTATACACACTATACGCTAAACACACTATACACACTATACACTATACACTACACACACTATACACACTATACACACTATACACACTACACACACTATACACAATATACACACTATACACTATACACACTATACACTATACACACTATACACTATCCACACTACACACTCTACACTATACACACTATACACACTACACACTATAGACACTACACACTATACACTACACACACTATACACACTATACACTATACACTATACACACTATACACTATACACACTATACACACTACACACTATACACACTATACACACTAAACACTACACACTATACACACTATACACACTACACACTATACACACTATACACACTATACACTACACACTACATACACTATACACACTACACACACTATACACACTATTTACACTACACTACACACAATACACTACACACTATACACACTATACACACTATACACACTATTCACATTATACACACTATACACTACACACACTATACACTACACACACTATACACACTATACACACTATACACACTATACACACTACACACTATACACACTACACACATTATACACACTACACACACTATACACACTATACACACTATACACACTATACACACTATATACACTACACACACTATACACACTACACACTATACATACTACACACTATACACACTACACACACTATACACACTACACACTATACACACTATACACACTTTACACACTACACACTATACACACTATACACCATACACACTACACATTATACACACTATACACACTATACACTACACACACTATACACACTACACATTATACACACTATACACTATACACACTATAAACACTACACTATAGACACTGCACACAGCAAGTAATCCACTACACACACTATACACACTACACTACACACACACACACACACACTCACACACACACTCTACTTGCGACTCAGAACCTTTTAATGAAATATGTTATTTTAACTGTGTTTGCGTGCGTGCGTGTTTGTGTGTGTGCGTGTGTGCGTGTGTGTGTGCGTGCGTGCGTGCGTGCGTGTGTGTGTGTGTGTGTGTGTGTGGTGTGTGTGTGTGTGTGTGTGTGTGCGCGTCTGTGTGTGTGCGTGTGTGTGTGTGTGTGTGCGTCTGTGTGTGTGTCTGTGTGTGTGCGTGTGTGTGTGTGCGTCTGTGTGTGTGTGCTTGCGTGTGTGTGTGTGCGTGTGTGTGTGGTGTTTGTGTGCGTGTGCGTGTGTGCGTGCGTGTGTGTAGGTCATCTAACAGTCATTTTGATCTGGAGTGGTGCGAGGGGAAGGTTTCTCTCAAAGCCTCTAATGGGAAATACGTTGCCGCCAAGAGGAACGGACAGCTAGCTGCTACCGTCGACAACGCAGGTTAGTCTGTCACCGTGGATACCGTTACCGTAACCGTGACGATACGTGCTGAAACTATGGCCGCAGCGGCCAGTGAATCTTATCGTTGGCAGAGTTGCGTCAGTTTTCCTTATTATTGAAATATCTGTCAATTAAACAATCAATCAACTAACTGATCAAGGCAGAAACCTATTCATTAACTTATCAAACGATCAGCTAATCAATCCGTGTTTGATCCGTTTCCTTGTTTTGTCTCCAGGGGAGGCGGAGCAGTTCCTGATGAAGCTGATCAATCGGCCAATCATAGTCCTCCGTGGAGAACACGGTTTCATTGGCTGTCGTAAGGTTGGCACGGGAATGCTGGATTCTAACCGCTCCTCCTACGACGTCTTCCAGCTGGAGTTTAAAGACGGAGCCTACAGCCTCCGAGGTACACAGACACACCTACACAGGGCCCGATGGAGTCTCCCAAATTCCGTTTTCTTCTTTGTTCTTCCAGGTTTCCGTTTTCCCTTTTTCTAGTTTTCGTTCTCAAAATCACACTTTTTTGTAAAGGAAAAAAAAACAAACTTAATTTGATATTCTAAGTCCACAACATAAATCACATCAGTCACTTTCAAGGGATTTGTTTTTGATAAATATTTTATTTTGGGGTGTAGTAACCCTATAATTCCAGTGCCGAGGCAGATCATGTGACTTCATTGCTCATAAACCGCTCCATCGCTCCATGTCCCCTCCTACTGCTCGGGCTAAAAACCACTCCGCGCTCACAGGGGGAACGATCTGCCGCTGCATCGCTCCATGTCCCCTCCTACTGCTCGGGCTAAAAACCACTCCGCGCTCACAGGGGGAACGATCTGCCGCTGCATCGCTCCATGTCCCCTCCTACTGCTCGGGCTAAAAACCACTCCGCGCTCACAGGGGGAGCGATCTGCCGCTGCATCGCTCCATGTCCCCTCCTACTGCTCGGGCTAAAAACCACTCCGCGCTCACAGGGGGAACGATCTGCCGCTGCATCGCTCCATGTCCCCTCCTACTGCTCGG
The DNA here is from genome assembly GCF_045791955.1 of Oncorhynchus clarkii lewisi. Taxonomy (NCBI): domain Eukaryota; kingdom Metazoa; phylum Chordata; class Actinopteri; order Salmoniformes; family Salmonidae; genus Oncorhynchus; species Oncorhynchus clarkii. The sequence continues at coordinate 111,520 of NC_092159.1, read as the reverse complement.
GCTAAAAACCACTCCGCGCTCACAGGGGGAACGATCTGCCGCTGCATCGCTCCATGTCCCCTCCTACTGCTCGGGCTAAAAACCACTCCGCGCTCACAGGGGGAACGATCTGCCGCTGCATCGCTCCATGTCCCCTCCTACTGCTCGGGCTAAAAACCACTCCGCGCTCACAGGGGGAACGATCTTCCGCTCCAAACTGAGGCTGTTCTGAGAGCAAAAAGGGGATGCAACTCAATATTAGGAAGGTGTTCCTCATGTTTTGATATAATCTACAATAAATCTCTGTTCTCCCTCCTCTCTAGATTCACAGGGGAAGTTCTGGTGCGTTGGGGAGGAGTCCGCAGTGGTGTGCAGCGGGGACACGCCCACCTACTTCCTGTTTGAGCTGTGTGACTACAACAAGATGGCGGTGCGAGCGCCGGGGGGACGGTACCTTAAAGGAGATCACGCTGGGGTTCTGAAGGCCAACGCTGAGGGGTTGGACAATGCAACACTGTGGGAGTACTGACCACCCTATAAAGTTACCATACATCATTCTGGGTAACATCAATTACCCCACTGTAGAAATCCTTTAAATAAGTATACTCCGTCTGTTATGACTTTATATGGGCAAATAGAATGTATAGAATAAAAAGGAACGTTTCAGACCTTCCAGAGTCTGAGGGTGGTTTCAGACCTTCCTGAGTCTGAGGGTGGTTTTAACCTTCCTGAGTCTGAGGGTGGTTTTAACCTTCCTGAGTCTGAGGGTGGTTTTAACCTTCCTGAGTCTGAGGGTGGTTTTAACCTTCCTGAGTCTGAGGGTGGTTTTAACCTTCCTGAGTCTGAGGGTGGTTTTAACCTTCCTGAGTCTGAGGGTGGTTTCAACTTTCCTGAGTCTGAGGGTGGTTTTAACCTTCCTGAGTCTGAGGGTGGTTTTACCCTTCCAGACAGGGACTTGTATCAGCTCACCACCCAGGGTTTTTACTTGTGACATGTAGTTAAATGCACTAAAGAGGAACCATGGGTTCATAATGAAGATGCACATCTTTTAACCTGTCTGTTTTCAGAGGACAAAGATACGAACATTAACAACGTCATAGTTTAGAACACTATAAACAAAATGGAAGAAAATGAAACGGAATCTACAAGAACCAAATATCAGTCCCTAGAAACACAACACTATGGAACAGTCCTTTCACAATTCACGTGTTGGTCCACATGGAAAACTAAAGGCATTTTCATGACAGAAGCAATTACAATTTAAACATGCAACTTTAAAAAAAAAAAAAGTTTATATCACCAAATGTCGATTTTAAATATTTTCAAATTAGAGAATCTTATTTGAGTCAGAAAATGATGTTCATATGATAGGTAAGATATACACTACTGGTCAAACGTTTGGACACATCTACTCATTCAAGGGTTTTTCCTATATTATTTTGTACTATTTTCTACATTGTGGGATAATAGTGAAGACAACAAAACTATCAAATTACTACATGGAATCATGTAGTAACCAAAAAAAAGTGTTAAACAAATCAAAATATATTTTATATTTGAGATTCTTCAAAGTAGCCACCCTTTTGCCTTGATGACAGCTTTGCACACTCTTGGCATTCTCTCAACCAACTTCACCTGGAATACCTTTCAACATATGTTGAGCACTTGTTGGCTGCTTTTCCTTTTACTCTGCTGTCCGACTCATCCCAAATCATCTAAATTTTGTTGAGGTAGTGGGATTGTGGAGGCCAGGTCATTTGATGCAGCACTCCATCACTCTCCTTTGTAAATTAGCCTTTACACAGCCTGGAGGTGTGTTGGGGATTGTCCTGTTGAAAAACAAATGATAGTCCCACTAAGCCCAAACCAGATGGGATGGCGTATCGCTGCAGAATGCTGTGGTAGCCATGCTGGTTAAGTGTGCATTGAATTCTAAATAAATCACAGACAGTGTCACTAGCAAAGCATCCCCACACCATCACACCTCCTCCTCCATGCTTCACGGTGGGAACCACACATGCGGAGATTATTAGTTCTCCCACACAGTGTCTCACAAAGACAAACATTTTCCAATTTGGACTCCAGACCAAAGGACATATTTCCAACAGTTACGAGTTAGGGTTAGGGTTCACTCAGTCTCCTCCGAACAGTTGATGTTGAGATTTGTCTGTTACTTGAACTCTGTGAGGCATTTATTTGGGCTGTAATTTCTGAGGCTGGTAACTAATTAAGTTATCCACTGCAGCAGAGGTAACTCTGGGCCTCCTTTTCCTGTGGCGGTTCTCATGAGAGCCAGTTTCATCATAGCGCTTGATGGTTTTTGCGACTGCACTTGAATAAACTTTCAATGGTCTTGAAATGTTCCGGATTGACTGACCTTCATGTCTTAAAGTAATGATGGAGTGTCGTTTCTCTTTGCTTATTTTAGCTGTTCTTGCCATAATATGGACTTAGTCTTTTTACCAAATAGGGCTATCTTCTGTATACCACCCCTACCTTGTCACAACACAACTGATTGGCTCAAATACATTAAGAAGGAAAGAAATTCCACAAATTAACTTTTAACAAGGCACACCTGTTAATTGAAATTAATTCCAGGTGACTACCTCATGTAGCTGGTTGAGAGAATGCCAAGATTGTGCAAAGCTGTCCTCAAGGCAAAGGTTGGGTGGGGGGGGGGGGGGGGGTATTTTAAGAATCTCAAATATAAAATATATTTTGATTTGTTTTTTATTTTTTTATTTATTTCACCTTTATTTAACCAGGTAGGCTAGTTGAGAACACCTTTATTTAACCAGGTAGGCTAGTTGAGAACACCTTTATTTAACCAGGTAGGCTAGTTGAACACCTTTTTTAACCAGGTAGGCTAGTTTTTATTAACCAGGTAGGCTTTGAGAACACCTTTATTTAACCAGGTAGGCTAGTTGAGAACACCTTTATTTAACCAGGTAGGCTAGTTGAGAACACCTTTATTTAACCAGGTAGGCAAGTTGAGAACACCTTTATTTAACCAGGTAGGCTAGTTGAGAACAAGTTCTCATTTGCAATTGCGACCTGGCCAAGATAAAGCAAAGCAGTTCGACACATACAACGACACAGAGTTACACATGGAGTAAAACAAACATACAGTCAATAATACAGTATAAACAAGTCTATATACGATGTGAGCAAATGAGGTGAGATAAGGGAGGTAAAGGCAAAAAGGCCATGGTGGCAAAGTAGATACAATATATATATAGATACAATATGTTTAACACTTTTTTGGTTACTACATGATTCCATATGTGTTATTTCATAGTTTTGTTGTCTTCACTACTATTATAGAAAATAGTAAAAAATAAAGAAAACCCCTTGAATGAGAAGGTGTGACACCTTTGACCGGTAGTGTACTAAACCTTTCAGAGAGCCAATACATTCTATACATTAGTTTATACTGGATTACGTTTATATTTTCTATAACTTTCATTTAGTTGTGCTCCAACTTTCCCTCCATCTTGTGCCAACATCAGTTCTTTTTAAGTCTTGGTTCCAATAGTTTATAGTTGTTTTTCTAAGAGAGATGCAAGAGACAAAATGCACAACTTGTACAGCACAAACGGCAGAGTCACGTCTTCAGTGTAAAACTAACCATGACTCAATAATCCATGCATTCTGGGAATGTTGTGATGTCATAAAGATACGGGCGGAGTTGGAACGTTGGCTGTCAGAAGTGTTACAATGTAAACTTCATTTTAAATCCGTCTGTCTGTATATTTCAAGACAAACATTCAACAGTGGATGAGAAACATTCAACAGTGGATGAATCCTAATGTTTATTTAAATATTGAAAACGTGTGGGCTACGGAGAAACATTCAACAGTGGATGAATCCTAATGTTTATTTAAATATTGAAAACGTGTGGGCTACGGAGAAACATTCTACAGTGCCATTTGAGGTCATATTTCATAGAGTTCTACAAGTACCGGCACCTTCCTGGGGAGGACGGATGAGGGGGGGAGACATATGTGATGTGTACAGTAACAGTGGGAACATGTGGGTCTGAGCAGGTGTGATGTCATTGATGTTTTGGTAACATTAGTGGTCTGTTTATGGTCTTTGTTTACGCATGTTGTTATTGTAAAATTCTATTTCAAAATGAAAATACTCACACTTTACAGTTATACACATTACAGTTATATACTTTACAGTTATACACTTTACAGTTGTACACTGTACAGTTAACACTCACACTTTACAGTTACACACTTTACAGTTATACACTTTACAGTCATACACTTTACAGTTATATACTTTACAGTTATACACTTTACAGTTATACACTTTACAGTTATACACTTTACAGTTGTACACTGTACAGTTAACACTCAAACTTTACAGGTATACACTTTACAGTTAACATTCACACTTTACTGTTATAAACTTTACAGTTATACACTTTACAGTTAACACTTACACTTTACAGTTAACACTCAAACCTTACAATTATACACTTTAAAGTTAACACTCACACTTTACAGTTATACACTTTACAGTTAACATTCACACTTTAGAGTTAACACTCACACTTTACAGTTAACATTCATACTTTACAGTCATAAAATGTACAGTTATACACTTTACAGTTAACACTCAAACTTTACAGTTAACACTCACACTTTACAGTTAACACTCATACTTTACAGTTATACATTTTAAAGTTAACACTCAAACTGTACAGTTATACACTTTACAGTTATACACTTACACTTTACAGTTATACACTTTACAGTTATACACTTTACAGTTATACATTTTAAAGTTAACACTCGAACTTTACAGTTATACACTTTACAGTTATACACTTACACTTTACAGTTATACACTTTACAGTTATACACTTTACAGTTATACACTTTACAGTTAACACTCACACTTTACAGTTATACACTTTACAGTTATACACTTTGCAGTTAACACTCACATTTTACAGTTAACATTCACACTTTACAGTTAACACTCACACTTTACAGTTAACATTCATACTTTACAGTTATAAACTTCACAGTTATACACTTTACAGTTACCACTCATACTTTACAGTTAACACTCACACTTTACAGTTAACATTCATACTTTACAGTTATAAACTTCACAGTTATACACTTTACAGTTACCACTCATACTTTACAGTTAACACTCAAACTTTACAGTTATACACTTTACAGTTAACACTCACACTTTACAGTTATACACTTTACAGTTACCACTCACACTTTACAGTTAACACTCAACATTTACAGTTATACACTTTACAGTTAACACTCACACTTTACAGTTATATACTTTACAGTTAACACTCACACTTTACAGTTAACACTCACACTTTACAGTTATATACTTTACAGTTTACAGTTAACACTCACACTTTACAGTTAACACTCACACTTTACAGTTCTCACTCACACTTTACAGTTAACACTCATAGTTAACACTCAAACATCAAAACATCAATATGCACACATAGTGCCACATTATAATTTGGCTCTGTTGTATCAAGGGCACTATAGTTTCCTAATGTCCCTGGGCCTATACGGCTGTATACGTTGTATCAAGGGCACTATAGTTTCCTAATGTCCCTGGGCCTATACGGCTGTATATGTTGTATCAAGGGCACTATAGTTTCATAATGTCCCTGGGCCTATACGGCTGTATATGGGGCTACATATAGGGGCTATATGTGGCTAATACTGGAGACCCCAAACTGGAAATGATCACATCTGGAATGCTATAGGTTCACTCTCTGCCTTAAATGAGTCAGCTGGGATCTGAAAACAGAGACAGAACGTTCCTCATCTGTCTGAACTCTTAACCATCTCAGAGACCAGACGTTTCTCATCTGTCTGAACTCTTAACCATCTCAAAGACTGAACGTTCCTCATCTGTCTGAACTCTTAACCATCTCAGAGACAAGACGTTTCTCATCTGTCTGAACTCTTAAACCATCTCAGAGACAAGACATTTCTCATCTGTCTGAACTCTTAACCATCTCAGAGACAGAACGTTTCTCATCTGTCTGAACTCTTAACCATCTCAGAGACAGAACGTTCCTCATCTGTCTGAACTCTTAACCATCTCAGAGACAAGACGTTCCTCATCTGTCTGAACTCTTAACCATCTCAGAGACTGAACGATCCTCATCTGTCTGAACTCTTAACCCTCTCAGAGACAAGACGTTCCTCATCTGTCTGAACTCTTAACCATCTCAGAGACTGAATGTTTCTCATCTGTCTGAACTCTTAATCATCTCAGAGACAAGACGTTTCTCATCTGTCTGAACTCTTAACCATCTCAGAGACAAGACGTTTCTCATCTGGCTGAACTCGTAACCATCTCAGAGACAAGACGTTTCTCATCTGTCTGAACTGTTAAATCATCTCAGAGACAAGACGTTTCTCATCTGTCTGAACTCTTAAACCATCTCAGAGACAAGACATTTCTCATCTGTCTGAACTCTTAAACCATCTCAGAGACAAAGGCTGGGGATCCCAGATCCCTGATTATAGGGGAATCACCCAAGTGTTGTCACAGGTCTAAATCAGGCCCAGATTAGAGGAGAATCACCCACGTGTTGTCCCAGGTCTAAATCAGGCCCAGATTAGAGGGGAATCACCCACGTGTTGTCCCAGGTCTAAATCAGGCCCAGATTAGAGGGGAATCACCCACGTGTTGTCCCAGGTCTAAATCAGGCCCAGATTAGAGGGGAATCACCCACGTGTTGTCCCAGATCTAAATCAGGCCCTGATGAGAGGGGAATCACCCACGTGTTGTCCCAGGTCTAAATCAGGCCCTGATTAGAGGGGAATCGCCCACGTGCTGTCCCAGGTCTAAATAAGGCCCTGATTATAGGGGAACAATGAATAAAAGTAGCAGAACTGTCTTCCCAGGGCCAGAGTTGAGGATGACAGGGAAAAGGATGCCATTTGGAACACACCCATAATGTTTCTAAACCATCTCTTCCTCTGGCTGCTAAACTGGGGAGTCCAACAGCGTCTAACTGAGTCACACTAACTGGCTATAATGATTATTAGAATAACTGGCTAGAACCATGGAACCAGAGTTTAGAACTGGTTAGAACCATAGAACTATAGTTGAGAACTGGTTAGAACTGGCTAGAACCATAGAACCATAGTTGAGAACTGGTTAGAACTGGCTAGAACCATGGAACCAGAGTTTAGAACTGGCTAGAACCATAGTTTAGAACTGGTTAGAACTGGCTAGGACCATGGAAGCAGAGTTTACGACTGGTTAGACCTGGCTATAACCATAGTTTACAACTGGTTAGAACTGGCTAGAACCATGGAACCAGAGTTTACAACTGGTTAGACCTGGCTATAACCATAGTTTACAACTGGTTAGAACTGGCTAGAACCATGGAACCAGAGTTGAGAACTGGTTAGAACTGGCTAGAACCATGGAACCATAGTTGAGAACTGGTTAGAACTGGCTAGGACCATGGAACCAGAGTTTACGACTGGTTAGACCTGGCTATAACCATAGTTTACAACTGGTTAGAACTGGCTAGAACCATGGAACCAGAGTTGAGAACTGGTTAGAACTGGCTAGAACCATGGAACCATAGTTGAGAACTGGTTAGAACTGGCTAGAACCATGGAACCATAGTTAAGAACTGGTTAGAACCATAGAACCATGCCTGTGTGTCTGTCTGGCCTAGATTCTAATACGCTACAGGGATCTCTATGCACCCTGACTAGAACACACAGCTGTGATGCGATTCGGAGGTTGACATTAATAAGGATTCTAGAGAAAACGTGATGATCTGAACCATGTGTGTCTGTGATGTAATACACGTCTTTGTGATGACGAAGAGCACAACTCTTTATTGATGAAACACTCGCCTGTCTGAACCTCTGCGTAGTCTAATATCGGGGCGCTGCTATTGGCCCGTGAGCACAAAGGGGGAAATCCGATTGGTTGTGGCGGTGCTTTGCTTGGTTTTCTTCTTTTCATAATGTGGCATTTGTATTTCAACTTAAAGTCCAATAAAACGTCACAGTGTAAAAAGTTCCCTGAGAAACTCCTGTATTTTCTTATTTTTAACTTCCTGACTAGATGATTGACAGGAGCACATGATTATTACTCCCGCCTCTCTGGAATGTTGGGAAGCCTCCATCATCGTCTTGACAACCTCGCCACAGCTCAACTCCCAGCTGTTGGTCTGTGGAAAAGCTGAGACAAACACACACACACACATCCTTATCTCGCTAATCTGCTAGTCATTAGTATCACAGCTGGGAGGATTAGCATAGCCTCCGTTAGCTTAGCTTCAACCTATAACACAGTTTGGAGGATTAGCATAACCTCCGTTAGCTTAGCTTCAACCTATAACACAGTTTGGAGGATTAGCATAGCCTCCGTTAGCTTAGCTTCAACCTATGACACAGTTTGGAGGATTAGCATAGCCTCCATTAGCTTAGCTTCAACCTATAACACAGTTTGGAGGATTAGCATAGCCTCCATTAGCTTAGCTTCAACCTATGACACAGTTTGGAGGATTAGCATAGCGTTCGTTAGCTTAGCGTTGCATAGCTCAGTTTCACCCCAGATGACAGCATAGCTAATAGGGCAGTAAGCTTTAGTCTTAACCACCCACTCAGTTCACACAGCTCTAAAGACAGACAGATCTCTGTAGACACACAGCTCTCTACTCAACCTAAACACAGAGGTTCCTTGCACAATGTTGACTTGACTTTCTCCTATTCTCTCTTTTTTCTCTCTCCTCTCTGTCTCTCCAACAGAACAATGTTGACTTGACTTTCTCCTTTTCTCTCTCTCTCCCTCTCCCTCTCTCTCTCTCTTTCTTTCTCTCTCTCTCTCTCCCCCTCTCTCTCTCTTTCTTTCTCTCTCTCTCTCTCTCCCCCTCTCTCTTTCTCTCTCTCGCTCGCTCTCTCTCTCTCTCTCTCTCTCTGTCTCTCTCTCTCTTTCTTTCTCTCTCTCTCTCTCTCCCCCTCTCTCTCTCTCTCTCTCTCTCTCTCTCTCTCTCTCAACCCTAGGTAGTGTCCAGTTGAGCTTGTTTTTAAACCAAGGTAGTGTCCAGTTGAGCTTGTTTTTAACCCTAGGTAACTGTAGTGTGTGCGGTACTCTGTGTTTTGTACCAGTTGAGAACTTTGGTCTAATTCCCTGAGATCTGGTTCTTCTCTGGAAAAATCATTATTTAAGTATTCTTGTGGTTTTACTGCCAGGGCCTGCTCTAGACGTTCCAGACTCTACTGTAGGTCATGTGCTGTGGGTGACAGCAGGCATAGGTCATCTGAGAAGAGCAGGCATATAACCTCTGAATTGTGGAGACTAACACCAGGGGCTGAGGATCTTTCTAGAATAGTGACCCATTATTTGATGTAAATATTGTAGAGTGCAGGGTTCTGAATTGTGGAGACTAACACCAGGGGCTGAGGATCTTTCTAGAATAGTGACCCATTCTTTGATGTAAATATTGTAGAGTGCAGGGTTCTGAATTGTGGAGACTAACACCAGGGGCTGAGGATCTTTCTAGAATAGTGGCCCATTCTTTGATGTAAATATTGTAGAGTGCAGGGTTCTGAATTGTGGAGACTAACACCAGGGGCTGAGGATCTTTCTAGAATAGTGGCCCATTCTTTGATGTAAATATTGTAGAGTGCAGGGTTCTGAATTGTGGAGACTAACACCAGGGGCTGAGGATCTTTCTAGAATAGTGGCCCATTCTTTGATGTAAATATTGTAGAGTGCAGGGTTCTGAATTGTGGAGACTAACACCAGGGGCTGAGGATCTTTCTAGAATAGTGACCCATTCTTTGATGTAAATATTGTAGAGTGCAGGGTTCTGAATTGTGGAGACTAACACCAGGGGCTGAGGATCTTTCTAGAATAGTGGCCCATTCTTTGATGTAAATATTGTAGAGTGCAGGGTTCTGAATTGTGGAGACTAACACCAGGGGCTGAGGATCTTTCTAGAATAGTGACCCATTCTTTGATGTAAATATTGTAGAGTGCAGGGTTCTGAATTGTGGAGACTAACACCAGGGGCTGAGGATCTTTCTAGAATAGTGGCCCATTCTTTGATGTAAATATTGTAGAGTGCAGGGTTCTGAATTGTGGAGACTAACACCAGGGGCTGAGGATCTTTCTAGAATAGTGGCCCATTCTTTGATGTAAATATTGTAGAGTGCAGGGTTCTGAATTGTGGAGACTAACACCAGGGGCTGAGGATCTTTCTAGAATAGTGACCCATTCTTTGATGTAAATATTGTAGAGTGCAGGGTTCTGAATTGTGGAGACTAACACCAGGGGCTGAGGATCTTTCTAGAATAGTGGCCCATTCTTTGATGTAAATATTGTAGAGTGCAGGGTTCAGATTGCAACCCTGACGAAGGCCCCACCTCTGGTTAAAGAATTATGTTATTTTCTTACCAATTTTGATGCTGCACATATTGCCAGTGATTTAATGATGTCATATGTTTTCTCTCTCTACAACAGAACAATGTTGACTTTACTCTCTCCTCTCCTCTCCTCTCCTCTCCTCTCCTCTGTCTCTCCTCTCCTCTGTCTCTCCTCTCCTCTCCTCTCCTCTCCTCTGTCTCTCCTCTCCTCTGTCTCTCCTCTCCTCTCCTCTCCTCTCCTCTCCTCTGTCTCTCCTCTCCTCTGTCTCTCCTCTCCTCTCCTCTCCTCTCCTCTCCTCTGTCTCTCCTCTCCTCTGTCTCTCCTCTCCTCTCCTCTCCTCTCCTCTCCTCTCCTCTGTCTCTCCTCTCCTCTGTCTCTCCTCTCCTCTCTTCTGTCTCTCCTCTCCTCTGTCTCTCCTCTCCTCTCCTCTCCTCTCCTCTCCTCTGTCTCTCCTCTCCTCTGTCTCTCCTCTCCTCTCCTCTCCTCTGTCTCTCCTCTCCTCTGTCTCTCCTCTCCTCTCCTCTCCTCTGTCTCTCCTCTCCTCTGTCTCTCCTCTCCTCTCCTCTCCTCTCCTCTCCTCTCCTCTCCTCTCCTCTCCTCTCCTCTCCTCTCCTCTCCTCTCCTCTCCTCTGTCTCTCCTCTCCTCTCTTCTCCTCTCCTCTCCTCTCCTCTCCTCTCCTCTGTCTCTCCTCTCCTCTGTCTCTCCTCTCCTCTCCTCTCCTCTCCTCTCCTCTCCTCTCCTCTCCTCTCCTCTCCTCTCCTCTGTCTCTCCTCTCCTCTGTCTCTCCTCTCCTCTCTTCTCCTTTCTTCTCTCTCTCTCAGCAGAACAATGAGTTACAGAATGAAGGAATGCAGCAGTCAGCCCAGAACGCTGCCTGTTCTCTGTTTCACAATGAGAGGATATAGGAGGTTCACAATGCTCTCAGTCTCTTCACCAGTGTACACTTAAAAACAGAGGATATAGGAGGTTCACAGTAACCTGGTTTAGTTACTACTAAGAGGAGGACAGAGACAGAGGATATAGGAGGTTCACAGTAACCTGGTTTAGTTTCTACAGAGAGGAGGACAGAGACAGAGGATATAGGATGTTCACAGTAACCTGGTTTAGTTTCTACTGAGAAGAGGACAGCGACAGAGGAGGTTCACAGTAACCTGGTTTAGTTACTACTGAGAGGAGGACAGAGACAGAGGAGGTTCACAGTAAACTGGTTTAGTTTCTACTGAGAAGAGGACAGCGACAGAGGAGGTTCACAGTAACCTGGTTTAGTTTCTACTGAGAAGAGGACAGCGACAGAGGAGGTTCACAGTAACCTGGTTTAGTTTCTACTGAGAAGAGGACAGCAACAGAGGAGGTTCACAGTAACCTGGTTTAGTTAATACTGAGAGGACAGAGACAGGGGATATAGGAATATAGGAGGTTCACAGTAAACTGGTTTAGTTTCTACTGAGAGGAGGACAGAGACAGAGGAGGTTCATAGTATCCTGGTTTAGTTACTACTGAGAGGACAGAGACAGAGGTTCACAGTAACCTGGTTTAGTTTCTACGGAGAGGAGGACAGAGACAGAGGAGGTTCACAGTAACCTGGTTTAGTTTCTACTGAGAGGACAGAGACAGAGGAGGTTCACAGTAACCTGGTTAAGTTTCTACGGAGAGGAGGACAGAGACAGAGGAGGTTCACATTAACCTGGTTTAGTTTCTACTGAGAGGAGGACAGAGACAGAGGTTCACAGTAACCTGGTTTAGTTTCTACTGAGAGGAGGACAGTGACAGAGGAGGTTCACAGTAACCTGGTTTAGTTTCTATGGAGAGGAGGACAGAGACAGAGGAGGTTCACAGTAACCTGGTTTAGTTTCTACGGAGAGGAGGACAGAGACAGAGGAGGTTCACAGTAACCTGGTTTAGTTTCTACTGAGGAGACAGAGGAGGTTCACAGTAACCTGGTTTAGTTTCTACTGAGAGGAGGACAGAGACAGAGGAGGTTCACAGTAACCTGGTTTAGTTTCTACTGAGAGGAGGACAGAGACAGAGGAGGTTCACAGTAACCTGGTTTAATTTCTACTGAGAGGACAGAGACAGAGGATATAGGAGGTTCACAGTTATCTGGTTTAGTTACTACTGAGAGGAGGACAGAGACAGAGGAGGTTCACAGTAACCTGGTTTAGTTTCTACTGAGAGGACAGAGACAGAGGATATAGGAGGTTCACAGTAACCTGGTTTAGTTTTTACTGAGAGGACAGAGACAGAGGAGGTTCACAGTAACCTGGTTTTCTATCCTAACAATGAAACAATGATACCACCTTCTATCCTAACAATGATACCACCTTCTATCCTAGCAATGGAACAATGATACCACCTTCTATCCTAACAATGATACCACCTTCTATCCTAACAATGGAACAATGATACCACCTTCTATCCTTACAATGGAACAATGATACCACCTTCTATCCTAACAATGATACCACCTTCTATCCTAACAATGGAACAATGATACCACCTTCTATCCTAACAATGATACCACCTTCTATCCTAACAATGGAACACTGATACCACCTTCTATCCTAACAATGATACCAACTTCTGTCCTAACAATGATACCACCTTCTATCCTAACAATGGAACAATGATATCACCTTCTATCCTAACAATGGAACAATGATACCACCTTCTATCCTAACAATGGAACAATGATACCACCTTCTATCCTAACAATGGAACAATGATACCACCTTCTACCCTAACAACGGAACAATGATATCACCTTCTATCCTAACAATGGAACAATGATACCACCTTCTATCCTAACAATGGAACAATGATACCACTTTCTATCCTAACAATGGAACAATGATACCACCTTCTATCCTAACAATGGAACAATGATACCACATTCTATCCTAACAATGGAACAATGATACCACATTCTATCCTAACAATGATACCACCTTCTATCCTAACAATGGAACAATGATACCACCTTCTATCCTAACATTGATACCACCTTCTATCCTAACAACGGAACAATGATACCACCTTCTATCCTAACAATGGAACAATGATACCACCTTCTATCCTAACAATGATACCACCTTCTATCCTAACAATGGAACAATGATACCACCTTCTATCCTAACAATGATACAATCTTCTATCCTAACAATGGAACAATGATACCACCTTCTATCCTAACAATGATACCACCTTCTATCCTACCAATGATACCACCTTATATCCTAACAATGATACCACCTTCTATCCTACCAATGATACCACCTTCTATCCTAACAATGATACCACCTTCTATACTAACAATGGAACAATGATACCACCTTCTATCCTAACAATGGAACAATGATACCACCTTCTATCCTAACAATGGAACAATGATACCACCTTCTATCCTAACAATGATACCACCTTCTATCCTACCAATGATACCATCTTTGATCCTACCAATGATACATCCTTCTATCCTACCAATGATACCACCTTCTATCCTAACAATGATACCACCTTCTATCCTAACAATGGAACAATGATACCACCGTCTATCCTAACAATGATTCCACCTTCTATCCTAACAATGATACCACCTTCTATCCTAACAATGATACCACCTTCTATCCTAACAATGGAACAATGATACCACCTTCTATCCTAACAATGATACCACCTTCTATCCTACCAATGATACCACGTTCTATCCTAACAATGATACCACCTTCTATCCTAACAATGGAACAATGATACCACCTTCTATCCTAACAATGGAACAATGATACCACCTTCTACCCTAACAACGGAACAATGATATCACCTTCTATCCTAACAATGGAACAATGATACCACCTTCTATCCTAACAATGGAACAATGATACCACTTTCTATCCTAACAATGGAACAATGATACCACCTTCTGTCCTAACAATGGAACAATGATACCACATTCTATCCTAACAATGATACCACCTTCTATCCTAACAATGGAACAATGATACCACCTTCTATCCTAACATTGATACCACCTTCTATCCTAACAACGGAACAATGATACCACCTTCTATCCTAACAATGGAACAATGATACCACCTTCTATCCTAACAATGATACAACCTTCTATCCTAACAATGGAACAATGATACCACCTTCTATCCTAACAATGATACAACCTTCTATCCTACCAATGATACCACCTTCTATCCTAACAATGATACCACCTTCTATCCTACCAATGATACCACCTTCTATCCTAACAATGATACCACCTTCTATACTAACAATGGAACAATGATACCACCTTCTATCCTAACAATGGAACAATGATACCACCTTCTATCCTAACAATGGAACAATGATACCACCTTCTATCCTAACAATGATACCACCTTCTATCCTACCAATGATACCATCTTTGATCCTACCAATGATACATCCTTCTATCCTACCAATGATACCACCTTCTATCCTAACAATGATACCACCTTCTATCCTAACAATGGAACAATGATACCACCGTCTATCCTAACAATGATTCCACCTTCTATCCTAACAATGATACCACCTTCTATCCTAACAATGATACCACCTTCTATCCTAACAATGGAACAATGATACCACCTTCTATCCTAACAATGATACCACCTTCTATCCTAACAATGATACCACCTTCTATCCTACCAATGATACCACCCTCTATCCTAACAATGATACCACCTTCTATCCTAACAATGATACCACCTTCTATCCTACCAATAATACCACCTTCTATCCTAACAATGATACCACCTTCTATCCTAACAATGATACCACCTTCTATCCTAACAATGATACCATCTTTGATCCTACCAATGATACCACCGTCTATCCTAACAATGATTCCACCTTCTATCCTACCAATGATACCACCTTCTATCCTACCAATGATACCACCTTCTATCCTACCAATGGTACCACCTTCTATCCTAACAATGATACCACCTTCTATCCTACCAATGATACCACCTTCTATCCTAACAATGATACCACCTTCTATCCTAACAATGATACCACCTTCTATCCTAACAATGCAACAATGATACCACCTTCTATCCTAACAATGCAACAATGATACCACCTTCTATCCTAACAATGGAACAATGATACCATCCTTCTATCCTACCAATGATACCACCTTCTATCCTACCAATGATACCACCCTCTATCCTAACAATGATACCACCTTCTATCCTAACAATGATACCACATTCTATCCTAACAATGATACCATCTTCGATCCTACCAATTATACATCCTCCTATCCTACCAATGATACCATCTTCTATCCTAACAATGATACCACATTCTATCCTAACAATGGAACAATGATACCACAGTCTATCCTAACAATGATACCACCTTCTATCCTACCAATGATACCACCTTCTATCCTACCAATGATACCACCTTCTATCCTACCAATGATACCACCTTCTATCCTACCAATGATACCACCTTATATCCTACCAATGATACCACCTTCTATCCTAACAATGATACCACCTTCTATCCTACCAATGATACCACCTTCTATCCTACCAATGATACCACCTTCTATCCTACCAATGATACCACCTTCTATCCTAACAATGATACCACCTTATATCCTACCAATGATACCACCTTCTATCCTAACAATGATACCACCTTCTATCCTAACAATGGAACACTGATACCACCTTCTATCCTAACAATGATGCCAACTTCTGTCCTAACAATGATACCACCTTCTATCCTAACAATGGAACAATGATATCACCTTCTATCCTAACAATGGAACAATGATACCACCTT
This sequence comes from Oncorhynchus clarkii lewisi, assembly GCF_045791955.1. Lineage (NCBI taxonomy): Eukaryota > Metazoa > Chordata > Actinopteri > Salmoniformes > Salmonidae > Oncorhynchus > Oncorhynchus clarkii. The sequence continues at coordinate 95,295 of NC_092159.1, read as the reverse complement.
CTATCCTAACAATGGAACAATGATACCACCTTCTATCCTAACAATGGAACAATGATACCACCTTCTACCCTAACAACGGAACAATGATATCACCTTCTATCCTAACAATGGAACAATGATACCACCTTCTATCCTAACAATGGAACAATGATACCACTTTCTATCCTAACAATGGAACAATGATACCACCTTCTATCCTAACAATGGAACAATGATACCACATTCTATCCTAACAATGATACCACCTTCTATCCTAACAATGGAACAATGATACCACCTTCTATCCTAACATTGATACCACCTTCTATCCTAACAACGGAACAATGATACCACCTTCTATCCTAACAATGGAACAATGATACCACCTTCTATCCTAACAATGATACCACCTTCTATCCTAACAATGGAACAATGATACCACCTTCTATCCTAACAATGATACAACCTTCTATCCTAACAATGGAACAATGATACCACCTTCTATCCTAACAATGATACCACCTTCTATCCTACCAATGATACCACCTTCTATCCTAACAATGATACCACCTTCTATCCTACCAATGATACCACCTTCTATCCTAACAATGATACCACCTTCTATACTAACAATGGAACAATGATACCACCTTCTATCCTAACAATGGAACAATGATACCACCTTCTATCCTAACAATGGAACAATGATACCACCTTCTATCCTAACAATGATACCACCTTCTATCCTACCAATGATACCATCTTTGATCCTACCAATGATACATCCTTCTATCCTACCAATGATACCACCTTCTATCCTAACAATGATACCACCTTCTATCCTAACAATGGAACAATGATACCACCGTCTATCCTAACAATGATTCCACCTTCTATCCTAACAATGATACCACCTTCTATCCTAACAATGATACCACCTTCTATCCTAACAATGGAACAATGATACCACCTTCTATCCTAACAATGATACCACCTTCTATCCTACCAATGATACCACCTTCTATCCTAACAATGATACCACCTTCTATCCTAACAATGGAACAATGATACCACCTTCTATCCTAACAATGGAACAATGATACCACCTTCTACCCTAACAACGGAACAATGATATCACCTTCTATCCTAACAATGGAACAATGATACCACCTTCTATCCTAACAATGGAACAATGATACCACTTTCTATCCTAACAATGGAACAATGATACCACCTTCTATCCTAACAATGGAACAATGATACCACATTCTATCCTAACAATGATACCACCTTCTATCCTAACAATGGAACAATGATACCACCTTCTATCCTAACATTGATACCACCTTCTATCCTAACAACGGAACAATGATACCACCTTCTATCCTAACAATGGAACAATGATACCACCTTCTATCCTAACAATGATACCACCTTCTATCCTAACAATGGAACAATGATACCACCTTCTATCCTAACAATGATACAACCTTCTATCCTAACAATGGAACAATGATACCACCTTCTATCCTAACAATGATACAACCTTCTATCCTACCAATGATACCACCTTCTATCCTAACAATGATACCACCTTCTATCCTACCAATGATACCACCTTCTATCCTAACAATGATACCACCTTCTATACTAACAATGGAACAATGATACCACCTTCTATCCTAACAATGGAACAATGATACCACCTTCTATCCTAACAATGGAACAATGATACCACCTTCTATCCTAACAATGATACCACCTTCTATCCTACCAATGATACCATCTTTGATCCTACCAATGATACATCCTTCTATCCTACCAATGATACCACCTTCTATCCTAACAATGATACCACCTTCTATCCTAACAATGGAACAATGATACCACCGTCTATCCTAACAATGATTCCACCTTCTATCCTAACAATGATACCACCTTCTATCCTAACAATGATACCACCTTCTATCCTAACAATGATACCACCTTCTATCCTAACAATGGAACAATGATACCACCTTCTATCCTAACAATGATACCACCTTCTATCCTACCAATGATACCACCTTCTATCCTAACAATGATACCACCTTCTATCCTAACAATGGAACAATGATACCACCTTCTATCCTAACAATGGAACAATGATACCACCTTCTACCCTAACAACGGAACAATGATATCACCTTCTATCCTAACAATGGAACAATGATACCACTTTCTATCCTAACAATGGAACAATGATACCACCTTCTATCCTAACAATGGAACAATGATACCACATTCTATCCTAACAATGATACCACCTTCTATCCTAACAATGGAACAATGATACCACCTTCTATCCTAACATTGATACCACCTTCTATCCTAACAACGGAACAATGATACCACCTTCTATCCTAACAATGGAACAATGATACCACCTTCTATCCTAACAATGATACCACCTTCTATCCTAACAATGGAACAATGATACCACCTTCTATCCTAACAATGATACAACCTTCTATCCTAACAATGGAACAATGATACCACCTTCTATCCTAACAATGATACAACCTTCTATCCTACCAATGATACCACCTTCTATCCTAACAATGATACCACCTTCTATCCTACCAATGATACCACCTTCTATCCTAACAATGATACCACCTTCTATACTAACAATGGAACAATGATACCACCTTCTATCCTAACAATGGAACAATGATACCACCTTCTATCCTAACAATGGAACAATGATACCACCTTCTATCCTAACAATGATACCACCTTCTATCCTACCAATGATACCATCTTTGATCCTACCAATGATACATCCTTCTATCCTACCAATGATACCACCTTCTATCCTAACAATGATACCACCTTCTATCCTAACAATGGAACAATGATACCACCGTCTATCCTAACAATGATTCCACCTTCTATCCTAACAATGATACCACCTTCTATCCTAACAATGATACCACCTTCTATCCTAACAATGGAACAATGATACCACCTTCTATCCTAACAATGATACCACCTTCTATCCTAACAATGATACCACCTTCTATCCTACCAATGATACCACCCTCTATCCTAACAATGATACCACCTTCTATCCTAACAATGATACCACCTTCTATCCTAACAATGATACCATCTTTGATCCTACCAATGATACCACCGTCTATCCTAACAATGATTCCACCTTCTATCTTACCAATGATACCACCTTCTATCCTACCAATGATACCACCTTCTATCCTACCAATGGTACCACCTTCTATCCTAACAATGATACCACCTTCTATCCTACCAATGATACCACCTTCTATCCTAACAATGATACCACCTTCTATCCTAACAATGATACCACCTTCTATCCTAACAATGCAACAATGATACCACCTTCTATCCTAAAGATGCAACAATGATACCACCTTCTATCCTAACAATGAAACAATGATACCATCCTTCTATCCTACCAATGATACCACCTTCTATCCTAACAATGATACCACCTTCTATCCTACCAATGATACCACCCTCTATCCTAACAATGATACCACCTTCTATCCTAACAATGATACCACATTCTATCCTAACAATGATACCATCTTCGATCCTACCAATTATACATCCTTCTATCCTACCAATGATACCATCTTCTATCCTAACAATGATACCACATTCTATCCTAACAATGGAACAATGAATTCACAGTCTATCCTAACAATGATACCACCTTCTATCCTACCAATGATACCACCTTCTATCCTACCAATGATACCACCTTCTATCCTACCAATGATACCACCTTCTATCCTACCAATGATACCACCTTATATCCTACCAATGATACCACCTTCTATCCTAACAATGATACCACCTTCTATCCTACCAATGATACCACCTTCTATCCTACCAATGATACCACCTTCTATCCTACCAATGATACCACCTTCTATCCTAACAATGATACCACCTTATATCCTACCATTGATACCACCTTCTATCCTAACAATGATACCACCTTCTATCCTAACAATGATACCACCTTCTATCCTAACAATGATACCACCTTCTATCCTAACAATGATACCACCTTCTATCCTAACAATGATACCATCTTTGATCCTACCAATGATACATCCTTCTATCCTAACAATGATACCACCTTCTATCCTACCAATGATACCACCTTCTATCCTACCAATGATACCACCTTCTATCCTAACAATGATACCACCTTCTTTCCTAACAATGTAACAATGATGCCACCTTCTATCCTAACAATAGAACAATGATACCACCTTCTATCCTACCAATGATAGCACCTTCTTTCCTAACAATGATACCACTTTCTATCCTACCAATGATACCACCTTCTATCCTAACAATGCAACAATGATACCACCTTCTATCCTAACAATGCAACAATGATACCACCTTCTATCCTAACAATGGAACAATGATACCACCTTCTATCCTACCAATGATACCACCTTCTATCCTACCAATGATACCACCTTCTATCCTAACAATGATACCACCTTCTATCCTACCAATGATACCACCCTCTATCCTAACAATGATACCACATTCTATCCTAACAATGGAACAATGATACCACAGTCTATCCTAACAATGATACCACCTTCTATCCTACCAATGATACCACCTTCTATCCTACCAATGATACCACCTTCTATCCTACCAATGATACCACCTTCTATCCTAACAATGATACCACCTTCTATCCTACCAATGATACCACCTTCTATCCTAACAATGATACCACCTTATATCCTACCAATGATACCACCTTCTATCCTAACAATGATACCACCTTCTATCCTAACAATGATACCACCTTCTATCCTAACAATGATACCACCTTCTATCCTAACAATGATACCACCTTCTATCCTAACAATGATACCATCTTTGATCCTACCAATGATACATCCTTCTATCCTAACAATGATACCACCTTCTATCCTACCAATGATACCACCTTCTATCCTACCAATGATACCACCTTCTATCCTAACAATGATACCACCTTCTTTCCTAACAATGTAACAATGATACCACCTTCTATCCTAACAATGGAACAATGATACCACCTTCTATCCTACCAATGATAGCACCTTCTTTCCTAACAATGATACCACCTTCTATCCTACCAATGATACCACCTTCTATCCTAACAATGCAACAATGATACCACCTTCTATCCTAACAATGGAACAATGATACCACCTTCTATCCTACCAATGATACCACCTTCTATCCTACCAATGATACCACCTTCTATCCTAACAATGATACCACCTTCTATCCTACCAATGATACCATCCTCTATCCTAACAATGATACCACCTTCTATCCTAACAATGATACCACCTTCTATCCTACCAATGATACCACCTTCTAACCTAACAATGATACCACCTTCTATCCTAACAATGGAACAATGATACCACCTTCTATCCTACCAATGATACCACCTTCTATCCTAACAATGATACCACCTTCTATCCTACCAATGATACCACCCTCTATCCTAACAATGATACCACCTTCTATCCTAACAATGCAACAATGATACCACCTTCTATCCTAACACTGCAACAATGATACCACCTTCTATCCTAACAATGGAACAATGATACCACCTTCTATCCTACCAATGATACCACCTTCTACCCTAACAATGATACCACCTTCTATCCTACCAATGATACCACCCTCTATCCTAACAATGATACCACCCTCTATCCTAACAATGATACCACCTTCTATCCTACCAATGATACCACCTTCTATCCTAACAATGATACCACCTTAGATCCTAACAATGATACCACCTTCTATCCGACCAATGATACCACCTTCTATCCTAACAATGCAACAATGATACCACCTTCTATCCTAACAATGCAGCAATAATACCACCTTCTATCCTAACAATGGAACAATGATACCACCTTCTATCCTATCAATGATACCACCTTCTATCCTACCAATGATACCACCTTCTATCCTAACAATGATACCACCTTCTATCCTACCAATGATACCACCCTCTATCCTAACAATGATACCACCCTCTATCCTAACAATGATACCACCTTCTATCCTACCAATGATACAACCTTCTATCCTAACAATGATACCACCTTCTATCCTAACAATGATACCACCTTCTATCCTAACAATGATACCATCTTCTATCCTACCAATGATACCACCTTCTATCCTAACAATGATACCACCTTCTATCCTAACAATGGAACAATGATACCACCTTCTAGCCTAACAATGAAACCACCTTCTATCCTAACAATGATACCACCTTCTATCCTAACAATGATACCACCTTCTATCCTAACAATGATACCACCTTCTATCCTAATAATGCAACAATGATACCACCTTCTATCCTACCAATGATACCACCTTCTATCCTACCAATGATACCACCTTCTATACTAACAATGATACCACCTTCTATCCTACCAATGATACCAGTTTCTATCCTACCAATGATACCACCTTCTATCCTAACAATGATACAACCTTCTATCCTAACAATGATACCACCTTCTATCCTACCAATGATACCACCTTCTATCCTAACAATGATACCACCTTCTATCCTAACAATGATACCACCTTCTATCCTAACAATGATACCATCTTCTATCCTACCAATGATACCACCTTCTATCCTAACAATGATACCACCTTCTATCCTAACAATGATACCACCTTCTATCCTAACAATGGAACAATGATACCACCTTCTAGCCTAACAATGGAACAATGATACCACCTTCTATCCTAACAATGATTCCACCTTCTATCCTAACAATGGAACAATGATACCACCTTCTATCCTACCAATGATACCACCTTCTATCCTACCAATGATTCCACCTTCTATCCTAACAATGATACCACCTTCTATCCTACCAATGATACCACTTTCTATCCTACGAATGATACCACCTTCTATCCTAACAATGATACCACCTTCTATCCTAACAAAATACCACCTTCTATCCTACCAATGATACCACCTTCTATCCTAACAATGATCCACCGTCTATCCTACCAATGATACCACCCTCTATCCTAACAATGATACCACCTTCTATCCTAACAATGATACCACCTTCTATCCTACCAATGATACCACCTTCTAACCTAACAATGATACCACCTTCTATCCTAACAATGATACCTCCTTCTATCCTAAAAATGATACCACCTTCTATCCTAACAATGGAACAATGATACCACCTTCTATCCTACCAATGATACCACCTTCTATCCTAACAATGATACCACCTTCTATCCTACCAATGATACCACCCTCTATCCTAACAATGATACCACCTTCTATCCTAACAATGATACCACCTTCTATCCTAATAATGCAACAATGATACACCCTTCTATCTTAACAATGGAACAATGATAACACCTTCTATCCTACCAATGATAGCACCTTCTTTCCTAACAATGATACCACCTTCTATCCGACCAATGATACCACCTTCTATCCTAACAATGCAACAATGATACCACCTTCTATCCTAACAATGCAACAATGATACCACCTTCTATCCTAACAATGGAACAATGATACCACCTTCTATCCTACCAATGATACCACCTTCTATCCTACCAATGATACCACCTTCTATCCTAACAATGATACCACCTTCTATCCTACCAATGATACCACCCTCTATTCTAACAATGATACCACCCTCTATCCTAACAATGATACCACCTTCTATCCTACCAA